>NW_019720705.1:2269243-2283761 GCF_002891405.2 Cryptotermes secundus | reverse complement strand
ATATATATATATATATATATATATATATATATACAAATATGTGTAAGTGTATAGATATATGGCGTAAGATACCCACTACTGACAGTCTTAAAATATAACATAATAAATAAATACCAGGGACTTCGCGTACGTAAAATCCAGTCATGTTAACAGTGTTGCCGTGACAACCAGTGCTCTAAAAACAGGAAATTGAGATATCAAGAAGCTGGAAATTACAACTGACAGCAGGGAGGTTACTGCTGGCAGGTCAAGTATTCGACAGAAGTGGCTGTAACTGAGCGAGCGACATGCTAGTAGCGCCCCGCCCAGCCTCATTACGACTTTACTGCATAGAGACCAGTAGGTCAATAAGTGGCCTCTTACACATCACCTGAAAATGGGAGCACACAGCAGCCAACATACAACACAGCAGTATTCCAATGTTAGTAAAATTATGTTCTACTTTAACCTTTTAAAGCCTAAAGCCCAGTGGTTACTATATATACTATCTGCTTTACTTACTTACTCATGGAGCTGAACCCTTCTTGAGGGGCCGCCAATTCTGCAGCTACTTAAGAATTTCCCAGCATTTTATGGAACCCGAAAGTTCATTACCGTGTTCATAAGAGCCATCCACTGGTCCGTATCCTGAGCGAGATCAATCCAATCCATACCATCCCATAAGATCCATTTTAATATTCCTCACCCACCCACGCCTTGGTCTTCCCAGTAGTCTCTTTATCATACTAAAAATCTTCATTGTGCTTAGAGAGCGTTGTGTGTTCCACAAGAATTTCACAGTTAAGTCACCTTTTCCTTAACTAATATTAACCGAGTGATTTTAGTAGAGAAGTTACGTGAATCCTGTGAGGTACGAAGTCAAGGAAATTAAGTCCTCGAAATGTAAAATGGCGGCTGCAAACTTTAATTCCAAATAATATTTATTAGATTTGTTATGTACAATAATTGTTAAAAACCTAGCCTGTCACGGTAGTCGAGTGGTCTAAGGAATGTATTGTCTTCGCTATCGTGGGTTCGAATCCCACACAAGGCATGGATGTTTAGTGTGTTTATAAGTTTATTATGTCTTTGTGTTGTCCTGTGTTTGGGTACAGGCCTTGCGACGAGCTGATTACCCGTCCAAGGAGTCCTACCGTCTGTAAATTGATCAAAATGAAAACAAAAAAACATCGACAACATAAAGGTATAAGAGGAACGGATTGAGTAAGTAGGTAATTTCAAACCTAATGAATCACCATCATGTGGTACATTTCCAGGAAATCTACTGTTTATTTGTCCTTATCTTTTCTGCTCTATTAGTTCGTAACTTTGTCGTCTTAGCTTATTGCAGCTTGTAGGACTCAGTGGATATTATTTGGAGACCGGCTGTGCTTGCCTCTAATCCCCTACTGGCATGTCTCTCTGCAATAAGAATAGCTTCAATTAAAGATATTGTGACGTGGACCTCAGAAACAAGATCATTTAGAAATACCGACAAGCGAAAATTCTGTGGGTGGGCTCAGCAAATGCTAAGTAAAAAAGTATCCTTTTACTTTGAACATTTCTCAAGCTTGTCATTACGTACCCAGAACAAGGGCACAGAAATAACGCAAAAAAAGATCATACGTAGTGATGTTCAGCCTGCACGAAAGAGAAAATTTGGGCATGTGGTGTGTTAGAAATATGCTTTATTTTTAATTCCGTTTAGGTCTATATCCCCGGACCATTTAAATGTAGGCGTATCCGAGGGAAGTCCAAAAGAAGGAGGGCCCAACCTTTTTCTTAGAACCAAATTATTTATACGAGGAGCTTGTAACTTGCTCCGTTGCTTAAGGTTCAGATTATATGGGAACAGTCTCAGTAGATAGGCGCTTGGATGCAGCGATTTAAGCAGATGAAGAAAAAGTGGCTTCTCACCGCACGTCAGGGGAACAGACCTACGTCAGTGTTCATCTGTAACTTTTTATTGAAAGCTGAAGAGATTCGTAATTTGGATAAAGTGATGCCGAATCGTAGAATGATTACAANTTAAATGTAGGCGTATCCGAGGGAAGTCCAAAAGAAGGAGGGCCCAACCTTTTTCTTAGAACCAAATTATTTATACGAGGAGCTTGTAACTTGCTCCGTTGCTTAAGGTTCAGATTATATGGGAACAGTCTCAGTAGATAGGCGCTTGGATGCAGCGATTTAAGCAGATGAAGAAAAAGTGGCTTCTCACCGCACGTCAGGGGAACAGACCTACGTCAGTGTTCATCTGTAACTTTTTATTGAAAGCTGAAGAGATTCGTAATTTGGATAAAGTGATGCCGAATCGTAGAAAGATTACAAATATAGGTAACTCTTATGAACAGAGAAACGTTCGAAATCCTAATTACTAGGGCAGGAAGAAATTTCGAGACGAAGTATTACACCATGCACTGTACATGTAGTGACATAATAAAAACACGTACTAACATCTGGAAGGCCGAATATCTTAAACCTGTTTTTTAATTTTAATTTTTTTAATTTCTTTGGTTGGGGTTAAAGTTCACTTGGTACGCCGGCCACTATTTGGCCTGTTGTAACAGCCCCGGATGATAGATAGTGAGTGTGGAGCAGTCGGTGGAATGAGAATTGGCAGGGGGGACCGAAGTACTCGGAGAAAACCTGCCCCAGTGCCACTTCGTCCACCACTAAACAGGAGCTACCATGGTTGGTCGGAAATAAACTGGTTATTGGTATCAAACTCACCATGACTTTTAGAAGCTTCTTCCCTTTTATTTTCGGCCTTCATACCAGACTACATGGTGGCAAAATGATATTCCACAATCCACATTTGCCTTAACGAGGAAACCTGAATACCTTCTGTTCATCTCAACTTTCTCTTTCAATATCTGAAGCCACACATTTCTGCGTTCAGGGGACATTTTAGCTCTTGGGACTGGAGGATGTGAGATGTTATGATTTCGTGTCTACCACACTATATGACGTCACATTCCCGATCACCCAGATTCAATGAAGCATACTTCATTAAGGCCTCCAATAAATACGCGTATATAATCTGATCTCCCTTTTTGGCTCTAAGTTAAAAATAAAATTCCCTGCACTGCATTCTTATTTACACAAAAGAGTTTTGTAATCGTGAAATTTATCGTCTTTATTAATCAAGTTCGAGTTACACCAGCAACAAACTATCGACCGTTAACACAGTGTATAAGCGGAAGTAATAGGTCACAAAAGCGGCCTCCGTAATCTAGGGGTAACGTTCCCACCTCATGACTCAAGATACGCGGGTTCAAACCCGGCGGAAGTCGTGGAATTTTTAAGGGCGGAAAAATTCAGGGAACAAGCCCTCCGGGAGGGACTTTAAGCCGTGGGTCCCGTGTCTCTAGGAGAACTCTGAGCTAAATTTGGCCAAAAAGTTTCCCGCCCAAAGTAGTTTCCAATGCCTCCGGTAGATGGGGGAAGTATTAGGTACCATTGCCAGAGGAGGGGGGACCTCTCTGACAGAAAGGGACTAACTATTAGATACCACTGCCAGTAGAAGGTTGGAACCTCGCTGGCAGAAAGGGGCTGATAGTAAGGACCAGTACCGGTAGGGTATGGAGAGAGTAGAAATTAAAAAGGGGGATGCACAATGGACCAATAACTGGTCTAAGTGCATGCGGAAGTCCACCCCCTCAATACTGAAAACTGAATAGGTCACAAACGAATGACAAGTGTTTTGTTTCAGTCTATCGCATCTACTATGTGATTATTGATATTTTGTTATGGCTATGTGAAATATTATATAGTATATAAAGAATTCGGTTTAGATAGGCTATTTATGCGTGTTATTCGTGAGAGATGACGTTAAAGATAGCCTAGACTTATTATTTATTATTTATTTTATCAAGGAAAATTCAACATGTATGAGTGGTTATAGACGGGCTTTGCATTGGTGACTCGATTTATAGCCCACTTATACACTCACGACTCGCNTCTCAGAAATAATTATTTATTAGAGACTCATGTATCTTGGAAAAGTTACTGATAAATTGCATGTGCCGAATATGTGCCGAAACTTAATCTGTTCTTATACTTCAAATTCTATATAATTTAAAATGTAAATAATTCCTACCCGTATTTTTAACTTTAGTTATGTCATTTCCTTTTTCAATATGATTTCCTCACTTCACACTGACTTAGAAATTTCACACAACGACGCAGTTTCACACCAGCATGTTGCAATATTTATTTCGTGCTTAAGATTTTTTGGTACATAAAAATCACTATCCTACTACATACGTCTCCCATTCTTAAGTATTTTCAAAAACAGAGAACCTAAGATCGTGATCCAATGATTGTTAACCCTTATGCTTTGTATTAAGGGAAATCTGTGTTCAGATCGCAGTCCGAAGACCGACTATCTAACCTGCCTGAATGGCACACCTAAGTTAGAACATGGACGCTCGCTTTCACATCCATTTCATTAAAAATATCAATTCTATTTTTCGACGGGCATAAAACATGCTCTGTTGAAAATATCGTTGTATGTGAAACGACAATCAAGGAAAATTCAACATGTATGAGTGGCTATAGTCGGGCTTTGAATTGGTGACTCGATTCATAGCCCACTTATACACTCACGACTCGCGACTACACTTTGCAGATCACTGACACCCACAGATTAGTGTCCTCAGTCCATTATACTCTCCACTAGCGGTTTCCTGGCAACAGATTTTAACATAGGATTTATAATTCTCATTGAATTACATGCTTCAAATATCACACATAGAACCTTCTCTTCACAGCCGGACTTTCAACTGGGCTGTTACGCCGTGGTGGCAGGGGGGCGTGGAGCTATCCCACCGCTGCCACCACTGTTACGCCGTGGTGACGGGGGCGTGGAGGTGTCCCGCTCTGTCACCCGGTTTAGTATGCTGCCACCATCTTGTTCTGTCAAGAAAACTCAAGTAAACTTATCGATCGCTTACGTCACTGGTCCTGGCTTTAACTCGCAATTCGCCGAAGCTTCGGGAGGTGCTGGAGTCGTCAGGGAAGAGGGTAACACTTGAGGGAATGCTAGGTTCAATTAATATCACAGCGCATTTCTATCTTACTCTATTCACCTCTGTCGCTATATACATAATATTATGTACATAATCTTAAATTCTAGATACACTTATTCCAAATTTACCCCAAAAAACATATCTACTTGTACATAACCCTTGCGCCATTACACGGGCACTCCTGCAACTGACTATTACTTCACGGCCTCCTGGAGAGAAATGAACTGGGTCAGGGTCGGAGTCAGAGTCAGAGTCAGAATCGGAGTTACTTTACGACTGGCGGTTTACCGCCTATCAGTTCGTCTTGGTGTCAAGCCCCTTGAGACTCAAGACCAATGATTTTTTTTCAGTTGAACTCTTGTTTTCGTGGTCCTTACGTAACACCTTCTCTGACGTGAGGACGTCCTGTTGTTTATAATTGCTGCTGGTCCTCGCCAGAGAAGTCATTCTCGGGTCCGAGTTCTGCGGGACTCATGACCATATGTTATTGTCTCAAACTCGAGATTCCCCCATTCTGGAGGGCCAGATCCACGTATTTATATACCCCAGGAACAGTATGACCCAGTTTTACGTCAAGGCACTGGGTTCCTTTTTCGTCGCCTCTTACAACTCGCAGTACTACGGTGGAGGTATTCGAACCCGCCTTCTCACGGGGTTCGCCCCAACTGTTCTCAAGATAACCCCTCGGCACGGACCACGGAGAAAACACAGCCACTCTATTCTAGAGGCGTGTTTAACGGTTGCACAGCAAAGGGCGCTGGGGGACCACAGGAAACGACACTTCCAACAGTTCCTCTGTTGTTACGTGATGATTCACTGCCTTTGGAGCTTCTTTGTTTGCGATCGTTACCTAGTAACGGCTCTACACACTAAAATATAATGTATCATAATAGTCTTTATGTGGTACTAACTTCTAATAAAATTTTAATTACCCACGCTGCACAACCGCAAATCGAAGCAACGCATGAAAACACTTGTAATAATTTGGCTTGTCAGAAATTAATGCACTGTAGAAGAGAGGAAATATTCGCAGTTTTGGGTGAATTGTGAAGTACAGGAAGCTGTAATTTTGAAAATTCGGTAGCAGCTCAAAACTTCTATCCTTCCATCCATGGGGAAAAGAGCTGTTTGTCACCTTAGTTCAAGCTAGTTTCTCGCTTGGCTTATTCTTCAACCCTGCAGATGGAAGCAACATTTTTCTCCGAAATGTCCGTTGACTTTCAACGAACTACACTGCGTTATAACCCAAAAGATGGAAACCTTCTTACAAGATCATTGCAAAATGTCTTAATGCTCATTTCCATGAAGGTTTCGTAACTTATATAAAAAGGGTCATAGAGCCAAGGAAAGATTAAGATATTTATCTCACGTATATACATGATATCCAGAACTCCAGTGATCAAGCGAGCATTAGCGAACAATAATGATAATCACGAACATCTTCATTAAAGAAACTTATTATAAAATTGTCTGTGTAATGAATAAAACAGAGGAAAAGATGAGATTGGATTAACATTTTTGATACGCGTTTTAATTTATGAAATAACCGAAAAGAAAATTTTTGTAATCTCTTCATTTAAAAAAACTAATGGACGTAATGGGTGATCTGTTATCAACAACCACAGCATGTACTGCTCATGAATTATATCTGCTTAGTCTTTGTTATTAGCAGAGAAAACACGTGCAGCTGAGAGCGAGATGCTCTCAAGTCCATACAGAATAAATGCTTCGAGATTTCTGCATCAAAACAGGGGTTTAGGTCTATCTGTACCCAGCTAAACTTACTTACTTACTCATGGAGCTGCTAGTTGTGCAGCTACTCAAGAATTTCCCAGCATTTTATGGAACCCGAAGGTTTATTACCGTGTTCATATGAGCCTTCCACTGCTCCCTATCCTGAGCCAGATCAATCCAGTCCATACCATCCCATCCTATCTCTCTAAGATCCATTTTAATATGGTCCACCCACTTACGTACTATATGCCCTGCCACCACCTCATCCTCCTTGATCCAGGTCCGAGGCTTTGTGTTCATTTTCGTAACATAATTATTTTTTACGGTGAGGAGTTGTTAGCCTCATGCCCAACCCCCAAGCTGGAGGACCACCATTTGTAGGCTGTCCGCGACTGCTTATTCAATATATTTGCAGCTTCCCTCCAAAACTGGAGGGCGTCTCCTCCATCCGCAACCTGAGGACGAGCCATGACGCGGTGACAAGGGACCCACCTAAGATGGGCTCAGCTAAACACAGTTACGAATTCCGCGTAGTGGAGTCCTTGAGCAGCTGACATGCACTCACTTGATGTAGAAATTCTACGACTTTTATAGAATCCGAAGGCTTATTGCTGCTAAGGTGTGACGACGGATAATCATGTAGAATTTCACGGACGTTTCGGAGGAATATGTTGTCTCCATATACAGGTTAATTAAATAAGCTAAGCAAGCAACAATCTAAAAGTAGTCAGCTTGATTTTTCTCGGTCACTCGCTTGGCTTACTCTTCAACCTGAAGATCGAGGCAGTAGATGCTTCCGAAAAGCTGATAAATTTCTTCTGGATTGCGCGGAGTCTTATCCCAGAAGAGAGTACTCCTCATAGTCATCGCTAAGAGAACCTCAAATCCAACATTCATTTCCGTGTTGGTAAGAGCTCGCCAAGGCCGCGCCATAGCTCAAGCGGTTAGTCACTGGTTTCCCACCGCGGCGGCCCGGTTTCGAACCCGGGTCTGGTCAAGTGGGATTCGTGGTGGACAAAGTAGCACTGGGGTAGGTTTTCTCCGAGTACTTCGGTTTCCCAATCTTCATTCCACCAATTGCTCCACAATCACCCTCACCTATCATCTGGGGCTGGTACAATAGGCCAGAAGTGGCCGCAGTACAAGGGACTTAGACCCACCCCACTAGCAATAAAAAAAAGAGCTCGCTAGTGAACCGGATCCCGAGCTAAGCGAATACAGGCCATACCCTCATACAATATGTCTTTAATATTTGTCTTAATATTATCCTCCAGTCTATGGGTAGATCTCCCAACATGTCTCTTGCCTTCAGGTTCTTCGACCACAATATCTCGGTGTTACGCATCTCTTCGCTCGTATTCTGTCTCTTCAAAGTCTGATTCTGCAGCCTTTAAAATGATTGGTTTAATTCTATACAACCGAATATGAATACAGTATGTTTCAATTAATTATTTTATTTTAATCTCAACTGTTATTCTTGTACAGCTAAAATGTTACTAGTAGACTTACGCCCTTCTAATTCTCATGTGGAGACATTATGCATTCCATCCAGCAATACAGAAAACACAGAAATTCTGAATTAAGCAACCAAAGTAGATCGTTTATAACCCAGAACTTGTTTTGTATGTAAATTAAAATAGGAAGTTCCAAATGGGATCGCATTAACATTGCCTGAGCACTGATAGGCTCCGGCACCCATATTCAGACTAGATTTTTCGACTTAAGACATCGAAAGGAACATGAAACTGTGTTTGCACAAAAGTCAGTCATTAAATTAACGCGTTCTAAAGAGTTGCCAAGCCGGTCACGGTAGCCGAGCGGTCTAAGGCATGTACTGTCTTCGCTCGCTTGGAAACCAGGATCGTTGGTTCGAATCCCACTCAGGGCATGGATGTTTAGTGTGTATGTGTCCGTTTTTCTGTGTTTGTGTACAGGTAGAGGCGTTGCGACGACCTGATCACCCGCCCAAGGAGTTCTATCGAACGTGTAAGATCTAGAAAAAACGAAGTGAACGGAGAAGTTCATGGGGGTGTAGTGCCAAGGACTGGGGGTGTAGTGCCAAGGAAAAAAAAAAAGAGCTGACATCTGATAATTGTCAATACATGAAGGAGGTTGGAATAGATGCGCATGATATAGACAAGTTAGTGTGTTAAGTCACAACATTCCTTGAATGGCTGATAATCAGTAATGTGCTTACTATATGACGTTAGATTGTCCAAGTTCAGAAATTTCTTGTCTTAGCTGCTATCGAAACAGGCAAAGACCGAAATACACAAACTATAATTTAGTCCATATTTTTATGTGGGAGATGAGCTTGGTTTCTAACTTTAAGGATAGAAGCCACTAGGAAAGCCTGGGCATGGGTAGGAAAACTATATTCAAATTTATGTTAATGTAAAAAGACGGAAGCTATAGACTGGATTCATCTGGCTCAGGATAGGAACCAGTGACGGTCTCTCGTAACTGCAGTAACGAAATTTCGGGTAAAATAAAATGGCGGGGACTTCCTAAATACTGGAGCCAATATTAGCTTATTTAAAAAAAATGACTTCTCTTCAGGAATTCAGTTTCTTGTGTTCAATTTTATTTTGTTTTATAAAGTGATGTCTCTCTGAGAGCATCTGCTAATTACACTGCGGTTTATGATATCTTACTACTGTTACAATTTTTACGATCTGATTTCTATTTCCTTCTTTTTCGGCCTCAGGAGTCTTAAATTCCAGAGACAGAAGCAACACAACCCCCGCCCCCCAAAAAATTACGCCTCTGGACGTGGTATCACGTCACTAGTTGATTCGTTCAGCTATCACCTCATTAGTAAACAGACAGCACGAAACCAATTCTCTGTTCACGGTGTGGTCTTTCACTGCACACATTGAAGTCCACTTATTTATCTTCACTGAATTTCTTTAATTAGACACTGTGTATTCCGATTAAAAGAAAATTAATTTGATCTCCGAATGTACAGGAGTAAGACTTAGAGTTGGAATGTATTTATTAGAATAACCTTCTACAGCCTCAAAAGTTCGAAGTTTTAAGTACGTGATCAATTGATGGTGTGATGGCGGTTTGTGTTTACTACAAAGAGCTCGCAGTTTAAGCTACAGAAATGATTTACCTCATTAGTTTTGTTCATCTCCGCATTTCATCTCGTCTCACCTAGATCTACCTACAAACTCAGTTACAGTCGAGAGATTAGTGCCAAGGTAAATATTTGCTTCAAATTATGGTTTGTTGGAATCCAATGCATGGTTTAGAATTTAATATAATTCAATAATTAATTCCTGTTTAAAATTGGTATGCGTTCTCTGCGTGGCATCAATTAAATGAAGGCTTGTATTTACAGAAGTACAGGAACAGTCAATAAGTCATAGGAGGACAGTAAAGAAAATCGATAAACATTCCATAATATCTTATATATAATTCAAAGATTTTTTTTAGTTTGTTGGTAACGTGACCATTAAAAAAGATGATAGAACAAATTTCGAGGTTTCTTAATTATTAAGTATTAGTGAAACATTCCTAAGAACAAATTTACTTAAGACATACTTCATAAACTGTGACATGATTCCTGAATGCTGGAATAGTGAAACCAGAGCGGAAGTCCATTGCCAGCCAACGGCTCGCGAATGCAACGAATAGCCTAGAAATAATCCATTGCTAGGCAACGGTTCGGTAAACACGTTCCGGTGGCAACGAATAAACAAAGAAAATCAGAATAACAGAAGAACTGTAAGATATTTACTTACTTAGTTATTTACTCACTCATGGAGCTGAGCCCTTCTGGAGGAGCCACCAATTCTGTAGCTACTCAAGAATTTCCCAGCATTTTATGGAACCCGAAGGTTCATTACCGTATTCACAAGAGTCCTCCACTGGTCCCTATCCTGAGCCAGATCAATCCAGTCAATACCATCCCATCTTATCTCTCTGTAAGACATGGTGACTTATATTCGGTTCGCCGTCAAGTTATAAAAGAGTTAGTTCAGTTCATTCGAGAAAGTGAGTAGAGATTCTTCGTTCGTCATTCGTCACACTGGAAGAGAAGACACTCGTGGTCCAGTAAGGAATGGAGCGAGTTTTAGGCAGTCATCGATTGTGAGCTGTTATAATTGGTTGTAATTGTAAAGAAGTGTCAATATATACAGTCATCCAGCTCAGAACCCGTTACCGTTAGTCACGGAACCCCGGATACGTGATAATATTATATGAAGTTATGATTATAAAGCTCGTGTATTGGGGTAAAAGAAACTCCACTAAAAATATGTTCCATGCATAAGAAACGAATATACAGACAGTATCCTGCTAATGTGTTTACATTATTATTTAACTAATAGGATAATAAAATTCGTTTAACGTCTTTCCTCTCCAATATGACCCCGCTCCTGCTGAGACATTTACATCGTTTCGGTAAATTGCGCACCGCCCTTCCTAGAGATTTACATACTAGACTGGGGATATACAGAAAGTTTTATACAGCCTAGAACTTGACCACCATACGAAAACAGATAAACTTATAAAGAGACAACAACAGAGTTTACACTAACGGAAGCATAGAACGTGACTCCAAGTGAAGGAAAAATTATGAAAACAGATAAACTTATAAAGAGACAACAACAGAGTTTACACTAACGGAAGCATAGAACGTGACTCCAAGTGAAGGAAAAATTATGAAAACAGATAAAACTTATAAAGAGACAAAAACAGAGCTTACACTAACGGAAGCTTAGAACGTGACTCCAAGTGCAGGAAAAATTATGAAAACAGATAAACTTATAAAGAGACAACAACAGAGTTTACACTAACAGAAACTAAGAATGTGACCCCAAGAGAAGGAAAAATTGAGTCGGATCAGGCAAGTAACAGAGCCCATAAATATGCGAGAAGTTTGTAATTTGAGAAAATCTTATGCTCAAAGTCGTAAATATAATGGCAAGAGTGACACCGACTGTTCTCTGCGAGTGTCAGCAGGGGTAAAAGAAGATATTATGGGCCACAAGTCATAATACACTCATTATAAAAACCTATAAAACTTTAATTCCTAATCAACACAATTGAAAGTTCAAGACTGAGTTCGCCCAAACAAGATATTAAACCAACGCGGTCCCCTCCGAAGAGGAAACCGCATTCAGGACAATAATATCCTTCCTTGATTTTAATAATAGTTGATGGAAAACATTCGGGGGGATTGTGTGAAGGAGCTCAACACTGATATAATCTCAGTAGCCCCTAGGAATAGTCATAAAATAAATATACAGACGTTGATTTTTATATATTCTTTATCCTTTATCTTCGTCTGACTAGTTTTCTTTCCGTCGTCCTATGGTTGCTAGGATAACATATGCGGTTTTCATAACACGATTTAACATCCAGTTCTGGTCAGTTACATGACAACCATTTGATACAAGCAGCGCCACAGTGGGAAATACGAGCATTAAGAAGATCATGTGAGACGTGACTTTGTTTTTCAAATACGCATTTATTACGCAAGAAAAATTCATTGTTGCTTAGAGAAAGTATGTGTTCAGTCACTTTGCTTCGTTATCAGAATTTCATGTTAATGGTAAGTAAGAATATTTCAGTGACTGGTTTGTACTGTGTTGACTTTATGTGTCAGTTTAGAAACTGAAGCACAAATGGTACATACAGGTATTTAAATTTGGGAAGTGAGGAATTCGATTTTAATAATTGTGTTTCTGTGTTACCGTACTGAGTTGCTGGCACTTGATTCTTCAGCGAAGTTGGTTGAGACAAGCTGGAAGGTCGTGTGTTCGATTTCCATGTCATTGGGTTTTTAAATTGACCTAATACTTCCAGCCGCCTTATGGCCATATGGTTGACTCAGCCTCTAACAGAAGTGAGTACCAGGAATCTTCCTGGGAGTAAAAAGCGGCCAGGGCGTAAGGCTGACAAACTCACCGCCATCTGTAAGCCGATTGTCTAGAAAATGTGGGAGCCTCGACGTTTCACAATCCTATAATCTGCACGGCCTCTAACAGGGATAGCTTTACATTTTTTACCTTATCTTTAATTTGAGCAGAACTTTAGACATGACTGGGGCTAATACCCAGCCTGCGAGGTAACAACATTATTTTGCCTATTCTCAAATTCACGTTCCCTTTGAGAATAGGAGTGAAAGTTTTAGAAACCATTGTACAGCTCACAAGAAATTCATATTTGTTCATTTCTAACATACAGTTGGAAAGCTGTGATTGATTAACTAAACTGGCAGTATTTTCCCCCCTTTACCCTATATAAAACAGCAGTACAGTGTTTATAACTACTCTATACACAACAATCATGTTTGAAAATTGAATACGGGAATATAACACGTCGCACTCCGATGTAAACAGGTTTCGCTACCACAATTACAATAAAATATGTGAAGGTTACATAATCATCACTGTCGAGATCCTAATGCATTCCTTGTGGGGGAAGTAACTGGGGAAAAAACTGACACTGACTGGAACCCATGTGTATAACAACAAAATTAACAATTTTCCCAGGACTTTTTTTTTCCAACAAGCGCATTCTTTATTGCCTTTGTCACTTATCTCATGATGCTCCTATTTTAAGAAATAGGGTGGGACGGACGGACAGACAGTCGGATGTTTAGTTATTACATACGAGGTAGAGTCATCAAGTTCGTGGACTGTGGTTCTATCGCATCATATTACAAGGTATTCACATACACTTATACAGATCCACATTGGCCCTCAAAATAGTTGCCGTTGGCCGCTATGCAAGTCTGCCAACTTTGATAAACATATTGGCAGGAACTTCCCATACGGCGTCTCTTGTGGCAATGACGACCTCCTCGGACGACTGAAATCTACGACCACGTAGCTTTGCTTTCAAGCGGTGAAACAGAAAGAAACCGCATGGTGCGAGATCAGGTGAGTATGGAGGGTGTGGCAAAACGGTGACCTGTTGCCTTGCCAGTTCCTCTTGGACAAGAACAGAGCGATGTGCAGGGGCGTTGTCGTGTAGCAACAGCCAATTCTTCCTACGCCAAATGTTTCGCTAGGGGATTTGCCTAGTTTCTGGCAGAACTTGATGTTTGCCCGTTGTTCAAACTGCCACGTTTTCAATTACCGCCACTTACATTTAACTGCAGTTCACAACAGAGCCGTAGATCTGCTTACACTGTTTGCACACAACTGCCTCTAGCTATGACGAGAGATGAATTGACAGGGCATCATATCGTGCCTCATGCTATCCGCTGTAGTACACTGCAACGACGCTTTGCGGTCAGTCCACGAACTTATTGACTATGGTAGTATACCGATCAACTCTGGTCGTCAGCTACACAACAGGAGCGAGGGGCTAATAATTCCAGTTAAACAAGCCGATCAACTACTGACTTGCTACAATGTACGTACTTTAGTTATTCACGCATTTCAGGCGCGAAGTAGAGACTAACAGCCTTAATTTTGTTAAGTACACATTGTTCTAAATATGTAAAATATTTCGATTGAAAACCGTCATTATGAATAAGGGCTCAGAATTGTTAACCCTCATACTATTCCTCCCATTATAATAGGGCAGGACGTTATATGAGACGTGTTTAGAGATAAGATTGTTGTTCTTATAATGATTTTATACAGTGTTACCATGTTCTTCTGTATTATCACGCTACACATGGTTCGTGGGATCATAGTGGTGATATAATTACGTGGTATTTATAAGGGCGATCCACTGCACTGGCCTGGCCGTGTGAACCTTCCATCATCCAGCTTCTTGTCTTAATTTGAATCCGACCTAGCGATAAAAGA
>NW_019720705.1:2258833-2269214 GCF_002891405.2 Cryptotermes secundus | reverse complement strand
GGGGGGGAAGAATCTGAACAGCATTGTGCAGAAGGATAATGCTCTATAGTGTACAATAATACAACAAGAATAATAATTTTATAATTCAGTGATTTCTTTAGCGGAAATAATCTATACTTTTATCTGGAAGATATCCGGTTAGATCCTGAGTCAGATTTCGGCCTGTAATAGTGTTCATTGGTCAGCTCGGATTCTTCAGGCGAATATATTTGTAAATGAATAGATCCAAGGCCTTTTGAGACAGCTACACACGAGAATGCTGTATGAATGTGAGTGGATAACATAAGTACACCCGTGGTGAGATGTGGAAAATTAACATGGCTGACTGGCTGATTTAATCATTGACTTACTGACTGACTGGCCCACTGACTGACTGCTGGTCCTCGCCAGCACAGTGATTCTTGATTGCGAGTCCGACGGGACTCAAAACCATATTTTACTCTCTGTCGGCTCTGAGAGCTGCCTGACGACTGGCTGCTAACATGACATGTTTAATTTTTATATAAAGCACAGGGTCCCAAAGCCAGAGTACTATGCAGCCACACCAGGCCTGTAATTTACAGTGTTGTCATATTTTGTTAAATGGAAAAGGAAGATGATCATATTATTCCACTAAGCAAAGCAATTTGAGTTTAAATTGTAATGCTCAGATTAAAAAGCGACGCAGTTTTGTGGTTCAGGTGTAAAACAAACTTATCGGTTTAATTTTCTGCTTCCTCGGAAACATCCGATTCTGCCGTTATCATCGCAGATCGATTCAAAACTTTGTCAAGTCATATGTTTAGATATAATAATTTTTGTTTTGAAATAACACAGTAATTTAAAAATATGTATATTTTCTTTTGATTAATTTTATTTAATTTTGGCTGTAATTTGCATATGCCCCTTTGCTCGATTAACACTAGGATTTTTGGTAAAATTCTCTTAAATTAATTTATTATAATAAAATAATATTTATCCCTATATACTTATTTTCTAATTTTTTAGCCTATCTTGCTTTATTTTCCCATTTATGTTAAACCCTAAGCATTTCTTCCTATATTTTTTTGTTAATATAATTGTATTTATTTCCGCCGACACAACTGAGAATGAATACAACTCGAAATAAAACACGACATAACGCTACGATACATAATTATGTTAATATGATTTATTATTGTTCTATGCACTAATTTATAGTTAATTTCTAATCGCTTCTTACATAATAATTCCACTCTCCATTCTTATTTTAATGTGATTTAATATAATATGTACAATAGTTCTTCCCCTTGATACATGAAATATATCTCTTTCTCTGCAAATCTTATTTTCAATATCGCCAATTTCAGCAGAGCTATTCTCTCTGATTCCTTCTGCAACAATTAAGTAGGGGTGTGTAATATATATCTATATATACACGTACATATATATGCGGTATATTTATCTTTAAGTTTATATAAAAGAATTCACCACATTATAGGCATACAAAAATTAATAATAGACGAATCAAATTTCAATTGGTTTGTATAAAAAGGATATATTATCTCTCTATACTTAATTAACTTAAATAATAAGAATTATTTATATACTTTTATCAAAGGTTCTTTTATGGACCAGTAGTTTATTAGCATGTTTCAATATAATGTGATTCATGATACATATTAAAGTAATATCAAGACGCAATCATATGCAAACTGGCCAAGTGATCAAGGTGGTGATCTCGCTATAAATTACGGTCTTGTGTGTCTAATCAATTGAGACGTGATTTCAGAATTTGATTTTATTTTGGTTGGCGTCACATATGGGAATGGAAGAGTCACAAATAAAAGGAAGTGATTTTGTCCCAGCTTCAGTAAGAAGGCATTATGATAAACCAGTCATGTTCGGTCTCAGTTTGAAAGAAAGGATTAGTGTTATCATTGGACATAATTCGTTGTATCGGCACACAATATTGGACAATTAAATATATTAATTTAATGAATTATTTACGGGCGCTGTCCATAGTTCTCTTTTTATAATGTCTTTGGCTAATTAATATTGAAGAGGCAAGGATGTGAAAGGAAGCGAGCGTAACCTAATTTGAGGTACCATCTCGACATTTCAGGAGTTCTTTCCTCTGGATATAATGCCGTGTAGTCCGTTGAAGGCCAGATGACGTTTCGGAGAAATATGTCGTCTCCATCTTCAGGATCGAAGCATAAGCCAAAAACAAAACTAATGTTAGCAGGTAGCATGAAGAGCGAGAGAGAAGCTCGACTTTCTAACTGAGTTTTTATGGGAGAAAACAATAAAAAGCGAACATACCAACTTACTGTTTTTCAAAATAGGTTTAAATATCTCGTACCTGCATTCTTCATGAAATATTATTAGGATGCTGAAATCAAGGAGGATAAAATGGAGGCGTACGTAGTACGCATCGGAAAATTGAGCAATGCCTGTAAAATTGTAGACGGAAAACCTGGAGGGATTATTTGAAAGACCTAGTTGTAGTTTGGAGGATGACGTAAAATGGAGCTTCAAGAAATGATCTGTGATGTTATGAACTATATCAGTGTTTCTCAACCGCTGGGCCGCAGCCCGGTACTGGACCTGGCATCAATTATACCGGGACCACCTCTTATAAAGAAAATAATTTACCGGGCCGCGGTCTGACAAAGGTTGAGAACCACTGGCCCAGACTATTTGACTCTGTATATGGTCCAGCAACCGGCCCTTATGAAATGGTAACAAACCTTAGAGTTTCAAGACTGGTCAGGAATTTGGTTGAGCGGCTGTCGACTCCTCAATAAAGATTCTTCTTCGCGGAAGGAATATTTTTAGGACTGAGTTATTCTTGCCAGACTTTGTAGCAACTGCCTCCAGTTGGTCTCCTTTCGTTATAAACGTGAACGTGACACAAAGCTACCTTGCATCTCTGCTCGCTGATTTTAACAAACATCTGTCAAGGGAGAACGGATATGATAAAAGGTCTCTAACAGAGAGGAATAGAGACAGACAGGTATTAAGACAGAAGCATAAATATTTATGTGAAAGTCTTTTACACTAAGAGAAAAGTATTCATAAAAGGAATACAAATAAGTGAACTGTCTAATATATTAAACCATTTACAAGCTCTGAAATTGCGTGGTCGTTTTATATCCTGCGCTATTGCCATATTGCTACTCTTCGTTTATACAGGACGTACCATTTAAAATGCAACCAAAACTATAAACTAATCCAATTTGCAGTAACAATCTTCTCAAAAAAAAATCCGCGGAGCTTAGGCTGATGTTTCTTCAGTTTTGTGGAGCGGACCAATTGTCAAGCCTCCGACGTTTGATATGTTGCCTGAAGCAAACGCTTCCAGTGCCCCGAAATGTTATCAAACAAAGTTCGGTATACATATTATAGTAAGCAATGCTGAAAGCTTCCCGTGCAGCAGCAGACGATTTTGATATGACTCAATGTTCTAAAATGAACACACGTTATTCTCGTGAATAGGCACAACACGACCGTACCTACAGAACTGAGCAACTAGCGTAAACAGTAGCCTAACAACCAGGCTGAAAGTCTAGACTCTAGAGGGAAGTAGCGAGAGTCCATTATCACAAGGTAAAGGCTTCTGATTTCATTTCTGTACCGCGGGCGTGTTTGCATTGCCTTTCAAATGAGACACTCTGTATATTCCCATCTGTTCAAAAGGCGTCCTTAACGATGTACTCTGTATTACAGTGAGTATAAATATAATGTACTGCGATTTTTAATAAGAAATGTTTTTATATCTAAAGTTATTACATGCACTGGAGTCAAGTCATATCATATTTTAGAAGAAAGGGTGTTTCTAAAACTACTCTTCGAAAATGGGTTCCGATAATTGAAGACTACTTTACACCCATAAAACCTGGCAGTAACGCCATAGTGTATAACACACATACATGGGAGCGGTCAAATAAACAACATGAAGGAATGTAATCGCATTAATATAAAATGTGGCGTACACAATAAAGATAGAGTTACGGCCTACGAAAAAGAAAGAAAAATGATGTCGCTGTTCTGAAATTAAACGCAATAAAAACTATCCAAAAATATTTAGATTGTACTAAAAATTATCAGTGTTTGATATTTTAAAAATCTGTGGGTTTGAACCCCGGTCGCTTAGGTAGCTTCTCAATCAATATCATTTTTAGAAGACAGAAAGATAAAAATTGAAGGGATTCTCACACAAAAGTAAATATTGATACAAAGTGTCAAGATGGGTTATTTAAAATATTAAGTAGTAACTTAAATTATAATTTTATCTCATCAGTTTCGTGACATTCGAATTCTGTGACACTTCAGTCGAAGTTCTCCACAAAATTAAATAACTGTTCCAGAGAGAGTTCTCACAGCTTCCAATGGATACTTCCAGAGTGGACTTCCGTACCACAGAATAAGGACTTCTGCGACACTGGGTGCATATGCATTATACATATATTGTCACGTGGTTGTGATCATAGACGGGATTTTGACTGGTAATCAAACTTATAGATACTTTAACGCACAACTCGTGACTACAGATCACTATTACGCAAAGATTAGTGTTCTAAGTCACGGTTTTCGTCGCGCTGCTTGGTAACGTCTTCCAACGGTGGACGCTCCTCTGCTTCCGGAACCACGGCCTCGCAGGCTGGCGGCCATCTCGCACCAACCTCCTACTCTTCTAACTGCCGTCTCAAGACTCTGGACTCTAGACTCAGATTCTACTTGGACTGACTGACTGACCCTCAAAGTCAAAATCAAGGTTATGTTACGACCGACGATCAGTCGGCCAGTCTGTCTTGGTGTCCAAAACAGGTTTTTATTTGTTAGACATCTGCGGGTTTGTTAATGTGCGGCACCCTCTCTGACGACTGACACATTGCAGCTAGTCCCCGTTATATACATAGCCTCGGCACAAACCGAACAGAAAACACATCTTCCAACAGTTTCTCTATAGTTGCATATGCACGCTGCTTAGAGATGGCTCTGGTAATGATGCATGCGATACTGTTGCCTAAAAACGGCCGTATTTGCAGAGCCGTCCGTTAGTAACGGCTGTCTCTGCCAGCTTCACATTTCCTGCTTTGAACAAATATGCTACGCTATATATATAGGCCTATAAAGCGGTTAAGTCAGTAACCATCATATTATTTTAAGTTTCTTACTTCACGTGGCTGTCAGTTTCCAGACTCTACGGTGTTGATGGTGGTATGATTAGTGGATATGGAACAATTAGTGGAATGACAATTGACAGAAGAAACCTTAGTACTCGGAGAAAATCTGTCCAGTGTCACTTTGTCCACCATAAATCTCACATGAATTCTTAGGGTCGAACCCTGGGCGTCGCAGTGGTAAGTTGGCAGCCAACTGTGTGAGCTATAGAATGGCCCATCACGTCACATGTATGCCCCATATTACAAAAAGAGTTACATCATGAAAATGTTTAAGTATGTTTAAGGTATCTCTCAGCTTTAGAAATTAAGTTATTAATAATAATGTGGAACTCATAACACCATCTTAAATATTTTAATTATATAGAACACATTACATAAGTAATCGAACAGTCATCTGTATTCCTTTGCAAAGTGTTCTACTACTTAGTATGACTGGTCACGAAATAATCTGCATTATCAAATGAGTATTTAAGTTAAATTTTATTATGTAGTACTACTTGGATCCTCTGACGTATTTAATACCACTTACTGTAAATGTTGATACAGAAGAAATTGCCTGGTATATTCTGGAATTACCGGTCTCCCTTTAATTCAGACTGTTTCAAAGTTAGTTTATGCAAAGCGAATCATTTAAAACACAACCCAAACTACAGCACTATATTCAGACTTAAAAGTGGCATCAGTATAACAAGAAAAATGGGAAATTTAGTTTTATTTCTTATTTGTAGGAACTTACGTAATATCATACAGCAGCTAGAGATGTCCGCCATATTCTCGAAGACAGTGGTCCACCCATATCCCTGGGTTTCGTTCCGAATTATATTAACATTTGGTACACTTTTGGTTTATTGTCTGCTTTATTGTTAGCGTACGCTTGGCGAACAGCAGCAGAATGTAATGTTCGAGAACAAAAGCACGTTCTGCTCGTGAATACACCGTGCTCCCACTTACAGCAGCCTAGCAACCAGAATGGCAGCGACTCGAATGTCAAGAGGACGGTCATATCCTAAAGCTCATTGATTGCATGATATTGAAAAATATTCCTTGTCCTGGGAACAGATTGAGGTGCGCGGTCAGATTCACACCGCATCTGTTTTGCGTCTAGGGGAAGGGATCTCAGTGTCCCTTGGCTGTGATTCCCAGGGCTGGTCTGGATGCTGTGGTGAAGAAACTCCTGTGCCGGTAATGAAACACCGATACCTCATTCGTCATACCATAACTTAATCATTACAAAAAAGAAACTCCGTGGCCTGTAGTCCGCAAGCGAACTATACCGACCGAGCGACCGCCGCTTGTCGGAAAAGTTAGTGTCAAATTTGCGGATAGAGGGTGTCGCGTGGTCAGCGCAATGGATCCCCACGATCGTTAATCTCGGTCTCCTAGACCGGAGCCGCTAGTTCCTTGAAATAGCCCCTCAGTTATCCTCGTGAGGCTGAGTGAACCCCGTTCCAGAACCACTATTTCTCAGAAAATCTGGTAGCGCCGGGAATCGCATCCGGGACCTTTGATCTGTAGCCAGGAACGTTAAATGCAACCAAAAGAATGTGGAAGAGTGGGGACAGAGTAAGGAGGACGCAGGAGGGGAGAGTAGATGGAGTGGGGGACGATCCATGAGAATTCTACTGCCACTCTCGCTTCATAAACTTGTGAGTTTGGCATCTTATTAGCGACTGTGCGACATTGAAAAGTAAGAGGTTAGGGTGGCCATCAATTGCAATAATGTTCTGAAAATCTGTCAGTTGGTTCAGAAGTTGAAATGGAGGACATAGACAAGTAGAGATAATTTGGTGATCTCTTATTCCCACTTTTTATTTTCTTTAGCAGAGGAAAACAAACTAAAATATTGTTCTCTCAAGACTTTGTCCGCGTCATATTGAAGAGTCGCCTTGAATAACCTTCCAAGAACCAGCAGTTTTCTGTTCAAAATAGCCCTAACAAGAACACAGAACGTATATTACACGTATATCTCTAGTCGTTATAATTACTTATCTACAGAGCAGCAAGTAACAAAATGAACTTACACAGCTTTTCAGTTTTCTTTTCTCAGTTAGTCCAATTAAAACTTAATCTTCCTAATATTTCAGGAGGAAAAGTCAAATGATCTCAAAAATTAAATATAACTGAATAGAAAGTGTACCATTTCATTGTCCTACCGATTCTTCAGAAGAGATAAATGAAGAAAAATTGTTCTCGATTTTGAAATAAATTTACTTCAATTTTTCTTCGCTTTTCTGACCCATAATTTTCTCGTTTTTGTCTTACTCGTATTTTCTGTTACATTCCTCAGGATTATAAAGGTCAATGACCGTAAAAGGTGGTGTTTTTTTAATCGGTTAAATAGTGGGTGGTCCGAAGCAATTTTCGATTAAAATTATTTCTAAAAGTCTTAAGCAACATGCGTCTGTAATGGGTTAATAGTATACTGTTCGCATCTCTCAACGTCTACGAACCTTTTTTCTTCCTTATTCGAACGAACGCAATGGACTTTCCGTTAGACGCGTGTTACTCCCAAGTTTACGTCACTTTTTGTTATGAGAACGCAGGCATATGAAATACAGCCTGGACCTCATTCAGTGTTACAACACAGCAAAGGCAAAAATACAGTTAATACTGCTGCTGCCGGACAGGGTAATGCTCTATACTTATACGTTACGTATCGTGTTCGAACCTATGTCCGTTTTACAGCATTACGCCCATTAATGTGCCGTTATTATAGTGTCTTCTGTCTTTACAAGCGAAAGAAAGGACGAATATTTAAAATAGGCCACGTTGCCGCCCTCCAATTTCCTTTCTACGTCATTCATGATCGCTTCCCTTTCACTAGACAATGTATAAAATATATGTAGTTAGAAAATCGTTGTTAGGTAATTTAGGAATCAATCATCATGAAATTTCCTGGATGCATATAGATCATACATATGTAATAGAGTGGGTAGCCATGGGCTGGACGACCGGGATTCGATCCCGGGTAGAAGCAGAATATTGAATATTCCAACACTTCCAGGCCCGCTGTGTGGTCAAATCTGCCTGTTTTCAGTACCGGACATTTCATTCCTGGGATGAAGATGACCACACTCACGTCCTCGCAAAGTCAAAACCTCTTAGGGTAGCACCCTCCGCCCCCTAGCGGCCAGATACGTGTATTTCGTGAAATTCATATGCGCATAAGAAGCAAGTTTCTGAAGTCCGTTATGTGTAAGTTGTCTCAATTGCCGGAAATTTAAAGTGTCAGTGTACTTGTATATTAACAGTAAAGAATTGTTTAGTTAAGGTAAAAATATCAGTTCCTCGCCATATTATATTTCGGCATATTTAAGCCAGTCTCAAATCCCCTATTTAAAAAAGTATTTTAATAATTTATCTTAATGTCAACTTCCTATTTCTTTACTAGTCCGTAAATCAGGCAAAATTATAGTTTTCCAGGTTTTGGCCACTTCGTTTTTTTTAATAGAACTTTTTGTATGGAATAGAGTTCATTATATTAAGTACGTATATACATAGAACTACGTGCGTACTAAAAACTTCAGTCTCTTTGTGCATATGTTATGAGCGGCCACTGCAAGCAAATCTCTCTTGCCTAATTTGCTTTAAGTGACAAGAATTATTTCCATGGGCGAATTTTCATCCAACGAGATACTTTCGTCAAACCAGGAGATAAATACATTACAAGAGGTTCCATCCGCTGAAGATTATTCTCTTATTATATGTAATTATATTAATATATATTATATAATTTAATTGGATAGACATTTGCCTATGTTCTTCCAAAACGGTAAAAATCTGCTAAGTCGTCATATCCCAGAAGGCGGTGGTCTTCATAATTACCAATTGTAGGATTCTCACTTCATCGTCCTTGTGCAGCTCAGTCAATATATTGAATTCACACTTCCAGTCTCTTTGTCCCTTCTTGTTTGAAGAAAGCCGTCTTCTAGGGTGTGGCGTCGTGTAGCTATTGTGTTAAGCGACATTTTAGATGACCTTCTTGTTTGAAGAAAGCCGTCTTCTAGGGTGTGGCGCCGTGTAGACATTGTGTTAAGCGACATTTCAGATGACCGTATCGCCTCCATTATCAGGGTAGAAGAAAAAAGAAAATCCGCGAAAATCCGTGAAGATGGAGGCGATACGTTCCCCCGAAACGTCGGTTAACACAATGTCTACACGGCGCCACATCCCAGAAGATGGCTTTCTTCATAGTCACCCAGGAGAAAACCCTCGAAACTTATTTGCTTTATTGTATTTATGTATTTACTTTATTTATAAAATAAATACGTAAGAAGATACAAAAAGCCTTAAAGTGTGAATTCAATATAACGACGAAGTTGCACAGACACGTTGAAGAGAGAATCCTACAATTGGAATACGCAATGCAACAGGCTGCTTCTGTACAACATCCACAGCTACTGTCGTTATAACCTCAAACACCCACACTTGTATAACTTTACTCTGTTCAGAAACAACTTTGTGTATTTGTGTCGGCGATGGTGAAAAGTAATTGACCCATGTGATGGAGCCATGACGAGAAGCTAACTGCCGAGACTACATGTTTGTGGTGACAAACCTGGATTGGGAAGTGAAGGGGTGCCGGGTCGAAATGAACGTTATTCCACTCTGATGCGTGAAGCAGTGATTGCGCGGTTGGGAAGTTTTTGTACGCACTCCGAGACAAGGAGAATTTGAATGAAATTACAGGGCGAGGATATCACACACGCGGTGCCGAGATGGTGTCGGATACAGGCCGGTCAAGCAGCCAATATATCACAGCGACTGGTAGAATACAGATTATTACGTGTACAAATGTGTTCATAACTAAATACACACATAATACGAGAAAATCAAGAGTGAACTGAAATTTCTTGAGGTGGAGACTATGAAGATTTTGTCTTGTGGGAAGTGACGGCGTTTACTACTAATCTAATGGTTTATCGAATTATCTGATTATACATATATATATATATATAGATTAATCAGTGATGACAGTATAATAACGCTGGTATATTAACTGTTCTTTCTAATCGTGTGGGCGATACACAATATTTTTCTACGATGAGCCTTCGTTCTTAAAACCCATACGGAGGCCGATTTCATCTGCGTATAAAGTACGGCTTATGTTAGACGCTAAGATAAAAGGTAAAGCTATCCCTGTAACAGGCCCATAGGGTTGTGAGACGTCGAGGCTCCCACATTTTTTAGAAAATCAGCTCACAGATGGCGGTAAGGTTGTGAGCTTTACG
>NW_019720705.1:2184557-2258819 GCF_002891405.2 Cryptotermes secundus | reverse complement strand
CCTTTAGCCCCCAGGAAAATTCCTGGTACTCATTTCTGTTAGAGGCTGAGTCGACCTCAGGGCCATAGCGCGGCTGGAAGGATTAGGTTAAATTGGAAAGATGCAATAACCTCATCAGGAATCGAAACCATTAACTTCCAGCTGGTAGCATAGTGCCTTAACCAACTACGCTACCGCGTCGGTTCGAATTGAAATTAAATTTGAGAAACTTCTTTTAGTGTAGATCCACACTACTGAATTTCATCAAAATCATAAGCCATCAAGGAAGCGATGTATGCAGATGGGGCACACAGAGCTCAGAAATATGCGTTCACTTCATACACGTAGGGTCAAAGATTGCTTGAAACCCCAAGTCTCACTTCCACATAAGAGTAATTTATAAGTAGCGTGTTTTCCAGCTTGAAGATGAGAGCTGGGAAAAAAAAAAAAAAAGCCTTTGCGTCACAACTAAAGCCACTCTTGTTCTACCACCAGATGGGATGTTCCCTACAAGAACGATGCTGGAAGAAGCAAAGCATCGCCGACTGTAATCATAGATCAGTTATCTGCAGATTGCAAGCACCTCCTCTAGCAGTCTGGTAGCGTACCAGAAGTAATAACACTGGCTAACTGTGCGTGCCTTACCTTCTTCGGCGTAATAATGTAAACTACAGACACTTCGACAAGATACGCCCACTTTTGGCGCCCAATAAAGAATACATAACAAGAAACAATACGTCGGCTTTTGTACTACAATAAACAAAATTATATACAACAGTAAATAAATTTATGCGTTCTTGTAAGAAGCTGGTAAGAACGAACACCACATGGGAAAGTAGTACTCCTTTATCTGTGAAAGTATCCACTGGATTTAGATGAAATTTGATAACAGGATATGGGCCACCTCTGTAGTCTAGTGGTCAGAGTTCCTGGCTACGGATCCAGAGGTCCCGGGTTAGATTCCCTGCTCTACCGGATATTCTGAGAAGTAGTGGATCTGCAACGGGATCCACTCAGCTTCGTGAGGACAATTCGGGAGCTACTCGAATGGAAAAGTAGCGGCTCCGGTCCAGAAAACAGAAATTAACGGCCGTGGGGATTCGTTGCGCTGACCACGCGACACTCTATATCCGCTAAAGTTGGCACTAATTTCGCCGACAAGCGGCGGTCGCTCTGTCGGTATAGTTCGCTTGCGGACTAAGGCCACGGAGTTTTTCTCTAATTCTTTTTTGTCTAGATAAAATTTTGTTGAACGAATTCAATACTAATTCTTATCGGTCAAATAATATACCGATTTTATATGCCGCTAAAATACAATTTTATCTATTCTCTCAGAACAGTTCATCGTCAAAGGAATTCTCACACATCATAAAATTCTGTAACATTTTATAAGTTACATTCCAGTGACACTAATGCACAGATCGTTGCCTTCAAGCATACACATCACACTACGTCAGCACGCCCGCATCGTTCCAACTTCTTCAAAATTCATCGTTCATCAATCAATTAATCAATCAATCCCTACTTTAAAAAGAAAGACAGTTCTTTTCTACTGTGATTCATTTCCAAACTTAAATGCTGCATCGAAGTATGTATAGATTATCCACCAGAAATCCAGTGGCTGAATAGGACCTCAGCCCCTCCACAGAGCCGAATAATTACTGTTGCCAGAGGATGGTCACCTCTTGATTTCGTGGTATTATCCTCAGCAATTATTCTGCGACGCAAGCATGTTCGTGGTAATCCAGAAAGATCTATTGCATATCTAAGGGTTCTGCTTTCTCCAAAAATTTTCAAGGCTTTATTCATATTGTCGTGAAGCATGGAGTCACTATAGACGGGGGGTTTCGATTAGATATTGGATTTATTGACAACTTTACCACAAAACTCGTAATTACATTTAATTATAGCGCCATGTTAATATCGACACAATCACGCTAAGTCGTTTCCAGCCTGCATTGTATTCACTAGTACTTGCCTGGTAACGGCTTCTAACAATGGCTAGTCCTCTGCTTCCAGGCTTAAGTCCTCTCGAAATGTCAGCTCCGTATCAACTCCTGCCTTCCTTACAACTGACTCGCGGCCATTTCACACCAACCTCCCAGTCTTCTCTTCATCACCTGACTGTCAACTGACAACTGCCACCGACTCTTCTCTTCAGACTCCCATACAGAACTGAGTTGGTTGTCCCAGTTTTCTTCTTTATAAAACCTCGGCACGGTCCTCGCAGACAACACCGTTCATTCTCGTAACCGTTACCGCGGGAACGTGTTCAAGTGAGAGGACATCCGATAAACATGTTTCGTTTCAGGATATAAAATGTGTTATTTCTTTTCCTTTTGCCATTTTCCGGTAGTTTAGGAATATAACCTCCAAATTATGATATTGATCTTATGGGAAATAGCAATTAGGAATACGAAATTTCGCTTTACGAGCTCTCTCCATGAACGTGACTATTCATAAGAGAGAGAAATCTGCCTGTATTGCTGGGTTCCCATACACACACAAAGGATGTACATAACTCACTCAATTGTAATAAGAAATAAACATTGTCTTCAAGATTTCGGCATGTGTTCTTCCTTCCTACCCAACACTTAGGGCTTATCGAACCACTGGCGTCCAAAGGAGTACAATTTACATCATCCAGACCCAGTTGCTATTATAACAATGTTGCACAGGCATCTGAAAATTGTGTAAACACAGTTATTACCTACGTTGTGGCTTCTGACGTAATTATATGCTCTCTGAAAAGAAAATCATACAATATCCAGTTTCATTTACCGATCTGAATTGAACACATGACCGAGCACACTGCCTTAGACGTAACACTCTGGATTGATATTCGGGAGGTGCTCGGTTTGAATATGTGTCAGGACACCTTAACCTATTTTTACTGAGGTTTTACTTGGTTTTCCTCAATACATCAAGGCAAGTGTAGGGCTGCCATCTTGATTACGTCACTATCACTTCCCTCCTAATTGTATTTACTTCATTGGAGGCCACCAAGAATAGATGCTGACAGCATCTCCACCCCACAACACATGATCATGTGATCATGTGATCATGCTACATTTTAGACTGTTAGACTTAAGCTTCTCACCTCATAGGTATGGGTTCAATTCCATGTGATATGATGTGATGTTCATGGTGAACGAAGTGGCCATGGAGTTCCCCTCGCTAATCATCATCCAATCAATGTTCCACACTTAACAATTATAGCCCCTTGATATATTCGGTAGGCTGACCAGGCAGCATATCAACACATCTACGGATTCGAACCAAGAAGTTTACCAAGAATAAATAAGGTAAATTTGTCCCTTTGCTTAACTAATTAAACACTGCGCCATGAAGGCTTATGGGGTAGTTCACGTATAGATCTATATTTCCTTGACCTCGGCTATGGCTGGAGGTGAGTGGTCAGCTTCACGCCCCAGCAGCTTTACCCCCAGCGAAAGAGCCCCCGTTACCCATTGGATAAGAGGTTGGGTGGGCCCCAGAGCCGGTCTGGACGACTTAGAGAAGAGTTGCAGTTTCAGCCCTTACTCGGGACTTTTTTTTTTAATTCTCATAGTGGGCGGTGGAGTCCAACTGGGTCCACTCGGCACGTCGGCCACTGATTGGCCTATTGTACTTGCACCGGGTGATTATGATGATGGAGAATTTGGTGGAATGAAGTTAGCCAAGGGAAACACAAATACCCGGAGAAAACCTGCTACAGCACCATTTTAGCCACCACAAATCTCACTTGACCAGACCTGGGCTCGAAGCCTGGTCTCCTCAGTGGGTTTTACAGATTAAGTAAGTTTGTGTATGATCAGATGTTCATAATTTATTGCCTTGGCATGTAAGCCTACTTACTTTAAACTACAAATTTAGATTTCGAAGACAGAAGAATTAAGCAAGTCATTAATTAATTAGCTAACTAAGAAGGGTCGTTGCCTGGAGCTATGTGGTTCGAATGTCTGAAGGAAACCCGTTAACTTAAATTTAAATTTTCGTGATGAAAGTGAATGGTATGGGGGAAATGGATATCCGCCAAGGACAGGATTTATTTTCACCATAAGGTCCAGACCAAACCCTGCTCTCACCCATTCTCCTACACAACGAGATTCGAGGGACTCTTCTAAGGGGGTAAAACGGCCGAAACGCGAAGTTAACTAATCACGTGCACCTAATAGCCTACTCACTTGAGAATATGTATAGTATAACTTGACTTCAAAGCTCCTTATACAGCTCCGTGACCTGGTGCTTAGGCACAGGTATTATTTTAAGAAGAAATGGTAATATTTAACGCAGTATTGCGTTTATTCCATACATGAAAATTAATTTTACAGACCTAGCAACAGAGGGCTACTCTGTAGCTTCGACATTATGTTATGGTCTGGTAGGATAGTGCCAATTTGTCTTAGCAACATACTGCCTCCATCTTCAGGGTCCAGCTGCAGTCTCCAAGGCCATATTATGATTACCACAATTATGTACCTCAAATGTTACTACCATCAAAGGTTCAAGCCTTGACAATGATTTTATTTCTAATTATATGCAAATAATTTTTTTCCTTAGCACTACAGCCCCAGTGGGTCTAGGCCTACCTCCATGAACTTCTCCGTTCACTTCGGGTTTTCTAGATCTTACACATTCGGTAGGACTCCTTGGGCGGGTGATCAGCCTCTACCTGTACACAAACACAGAAAAACGCACACACACAAACTAAACATCCATGCCCAGAGTGGGATTCGAACCCACAATCCCGGTTTCCAAGCGAGCGAAGACAGTACATGCCATGCAAATATTTACTGTACAGAATTCTTACACATGTTCATAAACTCCTACAAACAAAGTCGATCTGGTTATAAACAAACTACTCATAGCTTAACAAGTATGGCGCGTTCACTCCATTTCGTTTATTGTTGACCCTCATTATGTTAAGAAAATAATGGGCATCAAAACACAAAATGAAAAGAAAATTATGTACAGTCCAAGTTGTTTAATATGTGCTTCAAGGTCATGTTGCGTTATTAATACGGGACCGTCGCGATGTAATCAGTCATACCTGGAACTGCTTATGCGATTTTGCATAAATCGGTAAAATATGTAATATCTCTATTTTACGTAATGCAAAGTCGTGCATAGGATCACGTTTAAGATGCGTCCTTTTAGCAGTCTGCACATTGTCCATATTCGTACTGTCAGATATTCAGAATGTATGGAAAACTAATATCTTACATGCCATGAAATTCACTCTGTCCGCTTATTCCCAAAATGTTTACTGCTCAGTAGGAATTCAACAGAAGTATGTACGGATTGGCCTCAGAACCATGAGAGACGTGGCAAATATAAATATTCAAATTAAGCCCAGTATTTCGGCCCGAGGTTCGTCACTTTCATGTCTCAATTGTCGCCTTCCGACTCCTACCAAATATGGAAATAATACGTAATTACACCTCCCACTACTGCTTGTTCTGTACACCAAGCGCAGAATTTCTACTCTTTTTATACTTTTCGGTTATGTAAATTTCCTGCTTGCATACTGCATACTTCCATGATGTTTGGGAACAAAATGGAGTCGTTCCAATGTTACCAACATAGGACAAAATATGTACCTGGAATCTCCTAAATTCTCAGTTCAAATACTGGATGGATTAGAAAGTTATGAATACCTTAAATGGCAGGATGAATAAAGTTAGTATAAAGAGGAGCATAATTTGCTCTCCTCCATAAACATTGCCAGGGTAATCGAATCAACTAGGATGTGAGAGGTGGCAGAAGTGACAATTACTCAACTGAAACTATTAAAGAGGCAGCTTCATAAAGGTATCGCGGATTGTACGACAGTGCGTTGAGTGTCAAATTATGGACGTATTTCGTGTTTGTTCAGTTTCTAGGTAACCGAAAGTCTAAACTCAGAATAAGGTATTTTTATATGTACTAAACTTGGGATGCAGTTGGCCTGTAGAAGCTCTATGAATTATGGATTAACAGCTTTGCCTATAGCCATTAAGCAAATGTTGTATCTAGTTCAAGGATTGAAGGAAAAAACTTGCATATGGAGCCAATATATCGTATTGCGAGTCTATATTCTGTGTTCATTTAAATAGCAAATAGATCATTGTATATGAAGCCGATAAGAAAATGGGGAAAAAATGTTAAATGTTAATTTGAAAATACACGTAAATATAAATATGTATTAGTCTCATCTCTGTACCTTCAGATTCAAATACCACGTTACCAACTTGGTCATTCTTGAGATTAGTAAAGACACTGTATCATATAGGTCTAAACCACACTCAGCATCAGATGGTACTCAAAACTGATCATCAGGCTAATTAAGGGCGCGTCTTCAAATGCATAAATTGTACATCATCGAAAGAGATAATATAATGATGAGTGATAAGAAATTAATTTTTGAAAGTAAGAGACCGTAGTCTATTAGAAGATACTAAACCACAATTCGCCAGAAGAGACAGGAGTAACACGGAATTTTTAAACATGGCTGATAAAGCCAAGATTTAAAACAGATTGACTACTTCCTGAATACGAAGATAGAACATTACGAATATCTGTCTGCTGCCTGCCTGCCTGCCTGCCTGCCTGCCTACCTACCTACCTAATTACCTGCCTACATGCTTACCTACCTACGTACCTACCTACCTATGTACCTACTTACCAACCTACGTACCCACTTACTTACCTGCCTGCCTACCTACCTACTTACTTACCTGCCTACATACTTACCTACCTACGTACCTACCTACCTATGTACCTACTTACCAACCTACGTACCCACTTACTTACCTGCCTGCCTACCTACCTACTTACTTACCTGCCTACATACTTACCTACCTATGTACCTACTTACCTACCTACCTACTTACTTATCTACCTACGTACCTACTTACCTACCTACATGCCTGCCTACCCACCTACTTATCTACTTACCTACCTACATGCCTGCCTACCTACCTACATATGTACCTACTTACCTACCTACATGCCTGCCTACCTACCTACATATGTACCTACTTACCTACCTACATGCCTGCCTACCTACCTACATATGTACCTACTTACCTACCTACATGCCTGCCTACCTACCCACTTATCTACCTACCTACCTACTTACCTACCTACATGCCTGTCTACCTACCTACATACGTACCTACTTACCTACCTACATGCCTGTCTACCTACCTACATACNCCTGCCTACCTACCTACATATGTACCTACTTACCTACCTACATGCCTGCCTACCTACCTACATATGTACCTACTTACCTACCTACATGCCTGCATACCCACCTACATATGTACCTACTTACCTACCTACATGCCTGCCTACCTACCTACATGCCTGCCTACCTACCTACATAGGTACCTACTTACCTACCTACATACCTGCCTACCTACCTACATATGTACCTACTTACCTACCTACATGCCTGCCTACCTACCTACATATGTACCTACTTACCTACCTACATGCCTGCCTACCTACCTACCTACATATGTACCTACTTACCTACCTACATGCCTATAATGACACTGGCTTGAGTAACATCGCAGACGGAAGTAAGAACCAAAGAGTTCCTGTGTAGAGGAGCTGGAAACGGAAAGCTTTCTTCAGAAACACCTGCGCTGCGTATGTGAAACAAAGCACCTGCTAAAATACTTAACTCATCAAGACCAGTCAAGACGACATCCGCAAATGTTTCATAAACATAAACAGGTGCTGAGCGGCTGTGATATGTACAGTGACTCAAAATGTACAGACTCAACTACTCGAGCACATCAAACCAATCTGCGTAATTTGCCTTCGCCTGATTCGCACCGAGGCTTCCAATGGCAGTTCTCTGCGGGGTTTTCGCTGTGCTCTATCAATTATTCCAACATTATGTTGGACTTGATCCATTGGTCGAAGCACAGAGTGGCCCAAAATCAGTTAACTTAAAACATTTTTTATTAAAACGAATTTTCAAATTTAAATATATCAGTCAACTTGTAGAACGGTATGACAAAGTTGTGAGTTGTGCATTGAACATTGAGGATCTCATTGCGAAAGAATTTATAAATTCAATAAGTAACGAAGAAATTGCTATGGTATTTCAGTGTACACTTACTAACTAGTTAAATAACTTTTGGGCCAACCTGTGCATATTATATAAAAGCAGTTTCTGGACTTCGGTTTCCAAATTTACGTGACTGGCTGTCATTATAATGACAAATATCTTATTCTTCAGTTATTTTAATAATAATGGCGTCGAATACGAAGAAATTTGCTGAAGAATGAAGCTCGGGACTTGTACTGTGGGTGTGCCGGGTTCGGCCAAGAGGCAGACTGAACTGATTGGGTCTTTCTGTGTGTTTCTTCAGTCAGTCCAGGCAAATATGGGGATGGTACCTCATATTATGTCACTATGGTCACTATCACTCCTTCAACACTCTGCGCAGTTCATTGTTCACTCATCTTCCTACCATTCGAAGCTTCATAATCTGAACTGCTGCCAACGTCCTTACATGAACCACAAATAAAAAATTAAGAAGTAAAGATCTTTAAATGTTAGGCTAATGGCTAATGTATTATTCTATTGCTCCAGGCTCTACCAAAACAGTAGCCATTATTAGGAAAAAGACTCTCATGAGACTATAAGCACAATCATTTATATGAAAGCAAAGGCATAGACAATCATCCAAACGCTATGAGTGTCAAATACAATTCAGGCAATAGATAATGGACAATGTAACATATTTGTAACCCTCACATTATATACACGTATCTCTAAGATCCATTTCAGTATCATCATCAGTCAAAAATGATCCTGTAACAAGAAGCTGAACAGTATCAAGACGAGGCATCTTTTACTGAGAGGCTGTTCATAGAAATTAATGTAAAATTCAATAATACGCTGGCAGTCAAACAGGCCCATCGACCCGTTGGACTAACAGTCTGCATAACACAAGACAGCACTCACTCACTCACCCTACTCACTTCGGTCCTGAAGAATGAGGCAGCATGTTCCTCCGAAACGTCAACAACACAGGCCACGGTCACAGGGTGAAAGTCCCCAAGAGCACGAACGACATTGCGTGTCGACCGCCGTGACGTACTGAAGTCAGTAATAGTATTTGTGTTGGTTTCAGAGTGTTTGCAAGGTTCAACTGGGTCGTTGGAAGAAGTCACCTCTCTCCTCCCCCGCATGTCTACAGCACAGTTCTTCTTTCTTGGGTTCAGTCTCTCATTCCTCTCCCATAAACAAGAGTCAGCTGACTCTTCATCCTAGAGTTTACTGGATATAAAATAGGATACAAAGAGTAAATACTAATCCCCTTCTGAAGAAAGTTTCTGCCTCCGTCTTCAAAATGTAAGCGTCAGAGATGGATTACGGTTCACATAGCGATGACTACGAACAGTGTTATCTCCTCTGACATTACACTATTTGTCTAAATTCTGAAGATGGAGAAAGTAATTTCCCCCGTAACGTCTGTAAATTCCTACAGGACTACACGGCGTTACGCCATACAAAACACCCGTATTACTGTCAGAGCGTTTATACAGAGTGTTCCAGGAGGAATGGTCAGTATTCTGGGAGGTCATAGTATCAGTAATTCTAAGCAATAAATATAAATAAATAAATATATATATATGTGTGCGTGTGCGTGTGTGTGTGTGTGTGTGTGTGTACATATGTCCTATTCCGAACGGTTTCCGAGGTAGAGCTATTCATTATGCAGTACACTGCACACTGTACAGACGAGCAACACGTAATGTCCTCACATGAGTTGCACAGTGCATTTACGTTGACGGTGAAATTTACGAGAAATTATTGTACTATGTAAACTGTACCACCGCCGGTCACAGTAGGCGAGAGGTGTAAGGCATGCACTGTCTTCGCTCGCTCGGAAGCCGAGATCGTGGGTTCGAATCCCACTCAGGGCATGGATGTTTCTGTGTATTTTTCTGTGTTTGTCTGCAGGTAGAGGCCTTGCGACGAGCTGATCACGCGCCCAAGGAGTCCTACCGAATGTGTAAGATCTAGAAAAACCGAAGTGAAGGGAGAAGTTCTTGGAGGTAGGCCTAGGCCCACTGGGGCTGTAGTGTCAAGAAAATAAAAACTGTACCACCTTCGTCACTTGAACAATAAATACCGGTATCAGAAACAGTACGTAACATCTCTTTCTTGTCAACAATTTTGGAACTCTACAGTGAAATAACTCTATCCCGTGTACTATGAACTTTCTTCTTGGGACATCCTATAAAGTGGTGCAATTAAATATTAGAATCGTTCATTTCCAAAGTTTGGAATGTGATTTGCACCACTTTTCCACTGAAGATCTCGAGGTCTGTTAGTTAACTGCCGGTAGAGGCGTTGCTGTTGAACCTGAACACAGTGCCGTAATTTATAGTTAATACATTAACGCAATGAAATGGTAAACATTGCTTTCAGTTATTTTCTGTTTCCAACACGAACCTTGGTTATCCCTGGCAAAAGTCTGACTGCAGCCTGGTTTCGGACCCAGTGAAGAAGATTTTTTCCTCATAGTTGCGTGTAGATTACTTTCAGACATTTTATCTCAAGCGAATGCATGGAGTCTTTCTTTAACGCTTCATAACGCCCACGCATAGGCACAGAAGCACATCCTTCCGCATTTATTATTAATCATAAACGAAATACGAGACCTTATATAGTCTGAGTTAATGACAGAGTTGTTAACTAAACTACAATAACGACAGATATAAACAGTTCGGTTTCATAATCGTGGAACTGCAACAGAAACATAGAACTGTCACGAATAAGAAACGCAAACAGCGGTTACACAGAATATGTCTCCACTTGCTTCTGCGTGCCATTGTTCTCCCAACTTGCTGGTGTCTCTAACCAGACGTCACGAATAAAGACGTCTCCAGCTACAGCAACAGCATTGCACCAATATGGCTGCCGATTCTTTCTTTCATGTCTGTGTAAAGATAAAGTTGGCCGGTCACGGTAGCCGAGCGATCTAAGGCATGTACTGTCTTCGCTCGCTTGGAAACCGGGATCGTGGATTTGAATCCCACTCAGGGCATGGATGTTTAGTTTGTGTGTGTGCGTTTTTCTGTGTTTGTGTACAGGTAGAGGCCTTGCGACGAGCTGATCACCCGCCCAAGGAGTCCAACGAATGTGTAAGATATAGAGAAACCGAAGTGAACGCAGAAGTTCATGGAGGTAGGCCTAGGTACACTGGGGCTGTAGTGCCAAGGAAACAAAAAAAAAAAAAGATGAAGTTGTCCCCTTGCTTAACTAATTAAGCACCACCAATTGGATAAGTTTTGTCGTCCCCAGAGCCAGTCTGGACGATTTGGAGAAGAGAAAATTCTTGCCCCCACGAGGACTCGAACTCCGACCCCACAGTCGTCCACCCCCTTAGCCAGTTGCTATTCCGACTGCGCTACCCCGGCTCTTCTTTGTCTGTTTACATAATAGAAACTAATCATAAATGTGGTGCTGTCTCTTTCTCTAAGAGACCTGTGTTCACATCCATCAGACACTACTTTCCATAACAGTTCTAGGAAGTGCCTCTGAGCAAAATCGGCTTGCTCGTCCTGGCATGTAAATGGCACTACAAACGCCATATTCCACATTCTAAAATATCTTGCGGCACATCGGGTCTTGCTGAGAGAGAGTTGGGCATTTCATTTGGTCTTCCACTTTCCCTCTTTAACACCACGTCCCTCCGCCCCCAATGAAGCTTCCAATTAACATTACACCAATGTAGGCTGCTGAAATTAGGTGAATATGATCTTCATTTTTTTCCTTGGCACTACAGCCCCAGTGGGCCTAGGCCTACCTCCATGAACTTCTCCGTTCACTTCGGTTTTTCTAGATCATACGTACATATACGGTAGGACTCCTTGGGCGGGTGATCAGCTAGTCATAAGGCCGCTACCTGTACACAAACACAAAAAAACGCACACAAACATCCTGAGTGGGATTCGAACCCACGATCCCGGCTTCCGAGCGAGCGAAGACAGTGCATGCCTTAGACCGCTCGGCTACCGTGACCGGCGAATATGATCTATTACTCCTTTCTTTCTTTCTCATGAAGTAAGAAACCAAATCCAAACTCTCCCCAATCAATAAAATTCTAAATATATTACAAATCCAAATAAAATTCATATTTCAAGAAGTTCTGGGAAGAACTAATCACCTAGTTTCCTTTCATTCGACACGGACCGCACAGAAAACGGTGCCTGCACCAAATCTTCGTTGTGCAGGAACTTTTTTACCGAGTTATTACTTAGCAATTATAGGAGGACATGAAGACAGATCCACAGGAACATTACAAGAAGTTCTGGGAAGAACTAATCGCCTACTTTCCTTTCATTCGACACGGACCCCACAGAAAACTACGCCTCTAACAAATCTTCGTTGCCGCAGGAACTTCTTTGCCGAGTTGTTACTTAGCAATTATAGGGGGACGCAAAGCCAGGCCCATAGGCACACGTGTCCAAGTATTCTTCTATTTTTATGTATATTCTCTGCAGCGAGAATGTGTTTACGGATCCATTGCCTAGCAACGAAAGGAGGGACACACATATAGACACACAGACAGATGGGAGGGATTTATGAAATACGCCGTTGCGGTTGGTTCAGGTGCCATGATATGCATATCAAGTTTCATAAAGACTGGATCAGGCATTCAAAAGTAAATGGTGGAGGGAATTCGTAGATACACAGACAGCATAGTGAGCGCATAAGCCTTTTTTCATTTTTTTCAAAATAAGGTAAGTAGGCTAATAAAAATGGACCTTTAAGGAATGTGACGCATCATATCCATAGACTTTCAGGAACATATGAACTAAAATTCTTCAGTCATCCGGAAGAGAAGGCCGTAGAAGGTTAAAGAAATAATGAGAGGTTATCCTTTAAAGAGCGAATTTCTTCACAATTTTATATAAAAATTCAGTTCGTACCTCACAGAAAACAGTTTAAATCTTCGCTACAGAGAACAGCCGGTTAATGTCCTTTAGGGAAAGAATCGCTGTTTATTGTGCGAACCATACGAAACGCAGAAATACACCGTGCAGGCAGGTTTCACAGTTCTAGAATGTGAAAGCAGGGGGTACATACAATAACCACTGGGCTTTAAACAGTTAAAGCTTTCAGCATTTCACTGCTTTACTTTGGGCTTCAGCTTGTTTCATAGATTTTACAACAAAGGTCAAACAAAATGCGATTATTATAATTATTTATTCTTCATAAGGAGCCGGGTAGGCGTACTCGGTATAGCGACTGGCTAAGGGCTGGACGATCGAGGGGTCGGATTTCGACTCCCGGTAGGATCAAGAATTTTCTCTTCCCTAAGTCGTCCAAACCGGCTCTGGGGTCCACCCAACGTCATATCCAATGGGTAACGGGGGCTCTTTCGCTTGGGGTAAAGCTGCTGGGGCGTGAAGCTGACCACTCACCTCCAGCCAGAGCCGAGGTCAAGAAAATGTAGATCTAGAAGTCCACTACCCCATAAGCCTTCATGGCGCAGTGTTTAATTAGTTAAGCAAAGGGACAAATTTACCTTATTTATTCTTGGTAAACTTCTTGGTGCCGGTCACGGTAGCCGAGCGGTCTAAGGCATGTACTGTCTTCGCTCGCTTGGAAACCGGGATCGTGGGTTTGAATCCCACTCAGGGCATGGATGTTTAGTTTGTGTGTGTGCGTTTTTCTGTGTTTGTGTACAGGTAGAGGCCTTGCGACGAGCTGATCATCCGCCCAAGGAGTCCTACCGAATGTGTAAGATCTAGAGAAACCGAAGTGAACGGAGAAGTTCATTGAGGTAGGCCTAGGCCACTGGGGCTGTAGTGCCAAGGAAAAAAGAAACTTCTTGGTTCGAATCCACAACGTACTTTTAATTATGTGCTACTGATAATACCAACATGAAATCTGCGCAAAACGCTGAAGTGCCATTTAATTGAGGCCCTAACATTTTGTATCAGGACGAACCTTTGAAGAATAGGCCCGGTCAATAAAGATTAGTCTGTTGTGCATGGCACAAAATTCTATTTATACAGCATTTAGTTTTCCATTTTATAGGCATAGCGAATTAACCTTTCCTGGGAAGAATCAGCGGTAGGCCCTACTCCACACACCAGTGGGCGTGTTCGTATACATTAATAATACAGCATAACTTAAAAATACTTCGTCCTTGCCGAATTCTCCCCCAGGACCGTAAAGAGAAGTCACGAACCGTAATTAAGGAACTGAATGATCGTGGTCGTTGTGAAGGTGCTATTCGGCCTTGAGAGACTGAGGAAAACAACGAAAAACCCCAGTCAAGATAGCTTGTGATTTGCTCGAATTTCAAACCGAATGCCACATGCATATGAAACTGGAGCCTTATCGCAACACCAAACTCCTCGGCGACCCCTTCGGCCCACATTATTTCTAACTTATGAATCTTAATCCTCTTTGCTATGCTACATGCGGTTAGCGGAGCCTCGTTACATAAATCAAGAAACAAACAGCGTTAGCATGTTCATTGCGGTTACGTGCCGGTGTTACTGACACATCGAAGGCCCCGGGCTTTATCTCGTCATCTTCCCACGCTCTCACGTGCCTCTCATGAGGCAGTCCAAGCGTGGCTCCTCGCTAGAGGGTTACTCATCAACCGGTCCGCAATTATTTTGGGCAGTTTTATTCTCGAGAGGAAGTTCTGCTGGTCGTCACTGTGTGCTTGTTGGAGGTGGACGGGGGGGGGGGGAACTGGGCAAGGACGATAAAAAGATAAGAATGGAAAACACGAAAAGGTAAAGTGAACAGAAGGAAAGGAAAGAAGGCGGAAGAAAGTAGTAAGGTAAGAGTGACGGAATAAAGAAAGACAAAGAGATAAAAGGAAATAAAACGAAAGAAGGAAGGGACGGGAATGGAGAAAGATATAAATGGAGGAAGAAAGAGACAGAATGAATGACGGAACAAAGACAGCGGAAGAATAAAATGAGGGACTAAAATAGGGAGAAAGGGAAATAGGGAAGAAGGAAGAGATATGTTAGGAACAGAGAACTGGAGAAAAAAAACAAAGAACGGCAGGAAGAAACGGAGAATGAAAGAATATCGAAAATGATAAAAAATAAAGCAATGGAAGCCGAATTTGGGAAAAAGGAAAAGAAACAATGAAAATAGGAAAGAAATGAAAGATAATCGGAAGGAAAAAGATAAGAAACAAAGCCAAAGATGATAAAGAAAAGGAGAGGAACAGGTAAAGGAGGAGGAAAAGAATCGTTGACTTCGTGCCGGCTTATCTCTCTGCAGAGAACAATCGTAATGATGCTGCGTGACACTGCAGCAACATAAAGCGCCGATAGAGCGACACATGCGTTATCCTGCCATACGTGCATCTGTCAGAAATAGTCTCTCTGTCGTCACTGTCGGTCATTTTCATGAAAATTGTTTATTTAGAAGAGATTTACAAAAGTGTGGTTTGTAACTTTCTTTTCCAGTATGATTGGGTTGACTGCACTCGGATCTCCTCGTTGGAAATGAAGACGTTTCCATATCATTAGCGAAGCAGCGGCCGCTCGGCTGTTAACAAACAATGAGACACAGATTGCATCCCTCATAAAGAAGCCAAGTGCCTGCTGGCTCGTATTAGAAATGAGATGGTTCCTTATCATCGGCCAGAGAGACCGAGTAGAAGCAGTGACAATTCAGCTATGAAGAAACTATGAGCGAGATACTACAAAGAACAACAAAACTCCTTGGTTTTAGACCGCATGCAAACTATACCGACCGAGCGACCGCCGCTTGTCGGCGAAGTTAGTGCCAACTTTTGCGGATAGATGGTGTCGCGTGGTCAGTGCAACGAATCCCCGCGGCCGTTAATTTCGGCTTTCTTGACCGGAGCCGTTATTGCCCCTCAGTTATCCTCACGAGGCTGAGTGAACCCCGTTCCAGACACACTACTTCTCAGAAAATCTGGTAGCGCCGGGAATCGAAACCGGACCTCTGGATCTGTAACCAGGAACTCTTGACCACTAGACCACAGAGGCGGTCGAGAGAACGACTACAGCTCTCATAAAGAAGCACTCCCAAACCTTTTCTTGTTAATAACGTCTCTTTCTCTCTTGAATTTCGCATAAATCCTTCCTTTTTCTTGTTGCTGTTCCTACGTGTGCCTGCCCAGGGACAACATGATTTAAACTCCTGGTTCCTTCACAGAGTCAACTTACGTGACTTGGCCATTCGGTTATGGACTGCAAGGAACAGAGACCTGGGCGGGACATGCAGTGCCTTCACCTGCCCAAATGGGGAGATGCTCGCTCCAGCATCAGGTTTTGGACCTGCTTTTCGAGAGCAGCGGTCTTTGCTCTTTTTATCAGCTGTATCTCGTAACACAAGCTGCAGAATCAACTCATAGCGCGTGTCGCTTGCCCGAGAGGTCATGGGGGCATGCCCCGCTCTCACTATCCTGACAGTGTTATCACCAACTTGTGTTTCATTTACGCATCTGTTCATTTAGTGACGCTGTCAGTAGCTCAGAATGTAAACCGTCGAAAGGTGGAATGATTATATGAACAACAAATTATAAATGATGTGGAAAGAGGCAGTAGTGACGTCATCTGCAGCGCATATTGTCTGAATGTTCCTGGAGATAATGAGAGAAGTGTGAAAGCTCTTGACCGGTCTCTAGATCAAGATCCAACCCAGAACATGTTGAAGAGGAAGCACAGTGCAAGCAGCTCTACAGGAACCTTCCTTATCAGTTCTTACTTGGATATTTGTTCTGGTCGTAATGGAATCCTGTTAAGTATATTCATTTAAACCTCTTTCACCGAATATGACATTTAACGTTCCTGTATTCTCCATCTTTTTTTTTTCCTTGGCACTACAGCCCCAGTGAGCCTAGGCCTACCTCCATGAACTTCTCCGTTCACTTCGGTTTTTCTAGATCTTACACATTCGGTAGGACTCCTTGGGTGGGTGATCAGCTCGTCGCAAGGCCTCCGCCTGTATACAAACACAGAAAAACGCACACACACAAACTAAACATCCATGCCCTGAGTGGGATTCGAACCCACGATCCCGGTTTCCAAGCGAGCGAAGACAGTACATGCCTTAGACCGCTCGGCCACCGTGACTGGCGTATTCTCCATCTGCCAGTCTTTAATTCGGTCGTTCACCACACGCGTGCAATGTAGATGACACATCTAACCTCGGTCCATCTCCTGTTATTATTATTATTATTATAGCAGCATGAGGTAGCGTAGTTGGTTGAGTCACTATGCAACAAGCCGGAAGGTCACGGTTTCGATTCCTGATGTCGCTGGATTTTTCAATTTACCTAATCCTTCCAGCCGCACCATGGCCCTGGTGTCGACTCAGCCTCTAACAGCAATGAATAGCAGGAATCTTCCTGGGAATAAGGGTAAGCCGACGTGTAAGGCTGACAACCTCATCGCCATCTGTGAGCCGATTGTCTAGAGCATGTGGGAGCCTCGAATTCTCGCCACCCTATGTGCCTCTATGGCCTGTTACAGGGATAGCTTTACATTTTTACCTTTATTATTATTATTGTTATTGTTGTCGAACTGAACTGAATTATTATTACTATGTATATGTATGCTCTGTCTGTAATTGACCTTGCGGCTGTTGACTCAGCACATAATAAATAAAGAATTTAATTGAATTATTATTATCATTATTTTATATCAGTTTTAAATTCTCACCTGGTAGCTTACAATTGAGCGTAGTTCTTGTGTAAGGTCATCTGAAAATTCACTATCAAATTATAAGATAGTCTTACATGCTAAATTATTAAGTGATCATAGTGTAACTTTCGACTATAAATTCAACTTCAAAACTGCCATAAAGTGATTAACGTTATTAAGGTGGATCTGTAGTCATTTATACATCAGTGTGACTATATGGGTAATTCGACGTGTTGTTTAATAAATCAACCGTCAAATACCAACAACTCTTGTCATTGTGTACAAGGTTTTGTGGTACAGTGTTGCTCCTGCCCTGTTAGAACAAGGCCCATTAAGACTCAGGGACTGATCTCCTGTTCTGGCAAAACCCAGCCTGAGCTAGTCATTCTGCTACATATCCTTACCAGGAGGCATGCTACAAATTTGAAGCCACCTCCACCTGGCGACTACTGTCGCCCAAACAAGTCCTTCAGCTAGACTTTAAAGGATTCTGACGATGGTGTATACTGAACTTCTTTTGGCTTGTTTTGGACTTGTCTTTTACATGCCAGATGATGGACAAAGTCCAAAACAAGCGACAAGTAAAGTCCTTCAGCCTTCCCAAACAATCATATCAACACCCATGGAAGAGGAGGTGAGAATAAACCCAGCACAGGTGACTTCTACAAGCACAGACATAGCGACAAACTAAGATGGTACAGGAGGTCGCTCACAACAGTTCTAGCGAAAAGCACAGAAGTATGACAGATGTGTGATGCAATGGAGAAGAATAAAAATCCAGCAAGTACTTCTGAACACCAAGAGTACTCAAGGTAAGTCTGGAACAGGTAGCTGAGGTTCATAAAATTCTCTGCATAATCTGAGTTTATTTCTCTCAACAGCATTGACCAGTTTGCCTTTGTGATGGAGACAAAGTGAACTTTCTGTGAGGTACAAACTGCATTCCTTAATAGGCTATAATTTCAATCAATTTCATGCTTCAAACGAGTAAGTCACAGTAATCACTATGTCTCGCCTGTTTTACCATTCAAAATTCTGGATTTTGACCACACTGTATTGTCTGATATGACTCTTGGAGTAAACAACAATTATTTTTCTGACAACATTCACCAAGTTTTGAATGTTATTTGCATGAATCTCAGGCTTCAAAGAGTTAACTGGAAACTGAAAACAAAATCCATTTAATAAATAAAATAAATCTGTTTGCATATAAAAAATGGTAAAACAGAAATGAGGCATATATTTTACATTCCTGAGGCCTTGAGCAGAGCTACCCAATTTGCAGCCCACCAACTGGTTCTGTGTGGTCCACGACAGTATTCCTCTATTCCCCAAATTACAAGTTAACACTTCACTCCTCTTTAAAAGAAACAGTGAATCCTGCCAAATATTTCACCAAAAGTACTTACTAAATATTGTAATTTTCTTAATGGTTTCACACAACGCACAATAAATAACTTAGCAAATTATGAAATTAGTAATGACTCCATGATCATATGCAGTATAAACAGAAGCTATAAAACCTTTGGCAGTCAATTATTAAGCACCATCAAAGTGGCAGCATTTTTGACACCCTCATTACACAATTGGTGTGGTTGTATTGCTTCACCAACCACTTTAAAAGCAGTCATCGATTTTACCGGAAATTTTTTCTTTTATACAGCCTGCATGTAGGTGCCTAAAGCACAATACTGCCCCTCAGTGACTTCAAGTTGGAAAGCCCTGCTCTAGAGTATGTATATATCATAAAATCACGTGAAATGAGCACAAATTATAAAGATATGATAGTTTCAAGATAACATTATCAAAGTCTCATTGTGTTTCACAAGCTGATATCCATTCATTTTATTATGTGTACTCCACAGCAGATTCTGGAACTATGAATTTTAGTATTTTAATGTGAAAAATACAAACATAACTCTTACATACTAGATGATCAAATTCAAAGACTATATATAAGTAGACAACCATTTTACAACCTCTGGGCCATGCCATTTGAAACCATTCAATGTATCTTCACAGTAAATTCTTATGCATGAAACTGGAGATGGCAAATGACATGCAACCTTGAAAAGGTGTCCTGTGCTTGATCAGGCACTACATTATGAAGATGTGTGGGGTTGTGCAGGTATAGCTTCACATATTCTTAACCTTAGCACTAACTGGAGCTGAGTGGTCATCTTGACATTCCAGTTGCTTTTACCCTTGGTACCTAGCACCCAGGACCCACTGAACAGGAGGGTGGATGATCCCCAGAGCCAGTGTCAACATGTTGCAGAAAGAGAAACTGCTGCCCAATCTAGGCATTGAACGTGTTGGTAGACAGAAAAATCTCTTCCCCTATCAAGGATTGAACCTTGGTCATCCAATCTACAGTCTAATCATTATATTGACTGGGCTATCCTGGCTCGCCATGAAAAGGTTATAGCCTTTATTTTCCTTCCCCTTTCTTCTCAATAAACTTACTCAAAGTTAACATCAAACAACTTGGCATGACCCAATACTGAAAAGATCAAAGCATTTAGTTTTGTTGAAGGTAAGGTGACAATGTAAGTTTCTGCAAAGCCTGCAATTGTTTCTTTACATACTGACGTAATTTGATTATTACTTTTGTGCCTTCAGAAGAAGTTCTGTTCTGTTTGGCCCCTCCATAAACACTCTCAAAGCATGGTTACTTGGAGAAGGGGGGGGCCTGTTCACATTGTATCCCATGTCACAATATGTGACGCCTCGAAACTTTTATTATGGGGCTAAGTTCTATCCTATCTATTCTATCTATTAGTTCTATCCTACTGCGAATTTACTAAGCCTCCTTTAGACTGAGAATTGTCAACTCACTCTTTAATAAAATGGATCGAAGAACCAGATGAGGCCCCCAAAGAGAGCACACACAGCCTACACATAGGAGACAGACCAGATCAAGTACCAAAGATAGGACTATACCCGGTCATAAAGATTCTTCACATGAGAAACCCTCAAGGAGCGCTCGATCAAGCAGATCACGTACTCCTTCTGTTTCCAGTAGAACATAAACTATACATTCTCAACCGACAGACAGAGTCTCGGCAAAGATACGGCTCCTCACGGAGATTTCGATCCACACACAGAGCTACCACACAGGAGGTGTTGGACAAAATGTGCAAGGAGTTTTGTGCCTTTTACAACGATGGGTGTTTTCAGGGGTTCAGATGCCAGTGTATGCATGACTATACCAAGACAAATAACAGTCAGTTAGCTAGAATGATGGATGTGATGATTGGACAGTTATTTGAAACAAGGAGGCAGGTGACTCAGAATACACTCATGCTGCATAAGATTTGTCAAAAGGCTGGGATTCCCGTACCACAGATTCCCTCCAACTTCTCACCTCTAACAACACGTGATTCTCACCAAATCAGATGAAGATCCATATCCTTAAGTGCCAGAATAAGGGGTGAATGGGATAGACACCAGAAAGAGGACAAATAAGCCAATTCCATCTAACACAACACCATTCACGCCCGATAATCGAGACCTATTGAGGTGACACAACTGTGTGATGTTTAGTGCAATAGACTTATCAAAAAGAATATTGTACCACCTATTATTATCACATGAAAGCTAAGTAGCTAGTGAATATTTATGGGTGTTATTAGAGGTTGATATCTGTTACACTCCTCTGTGCTACCTCTTAATCATTATATTTTGTACACTCTTAAAGACAGTAGAGAGGAGTTATAGTCATTGGCTAAAATTCCTGATACCACCGAACCAAAGAGATTAATGGAAAAACTCATCATCAACATCATTATCCTACTCGATCTCCTTCAAGCTTGTTAAGAAAGGAAAAAAAACTAAGGGGGTTACCTGATATTAGTATAACACGAGTGAATCACTAAAACCTCACAAAAAGAAAACCCGGAATCCACCCCACCCAACCAGATCCCACATACATTCTCAGAGCCAGCCGACTGTTCCCCGCCTGACATGCTAAAAATCCAGACATCAACAATCCCTACCTGAATTGAAAGACCCCTTAACATTACCCATTACTCTTGGAAAATTAGCCCTCATTTGGCAACAGATGTGAATTCTTTCCAACTCCATTATCTGTTGATTGAAAAATATAAGCTCCCAAAATCAATTGGTGAACAAGTCCTCTTCTGTACAATTTTAATAATCTCCAATAATCTCTAACTAACGTAATACCTAGAAACAAGCTATTAACTATTCTGTTCTATCTTGCAGTTTGTTCATTAGTCTTCCCGAGAGCACTGTGGTTACTGCTAAATAGTATGAGCCAACCATATAGATGGGTTACTCCTTCATCCTGCAGCTGGGACCCTGGCATTGCTGGATGCTGCTCAAGCTTTCCCTGTATCGGCAATCACCATCGATCCACTTGTACCAAACCGTCAGGTTGCACAAATTGGGTGTCCGACTGGACTACTACATTATCAGGAGTACTCTATCACCATCTTATGGTCGTTGAGGAATTTTTACCCAGATGCAGGCGTGATACCAACAACCCGAGATCTAGTAGCTGGTTTGATCAGTTATGTGAATTGTCTACTACAATCAGATATGGTGGAGGGGCAAGGGCAGTTGACGGAAGCCCTCAATTACGCCAATATCGACCCACAATGGCGAAATATTACCAGGGCAAATCTAGAAGATTTCGCAACCCCTGAGGCCCTTAATGTACTAAGGCTCTTTTCTCACCAAGGGCAACAGCTGTTTGCCCATGACCGATCTCAGCAGCTAGGTCTGTTGGGTCTTCTTCTCCTCCTCATCGGGAAGTCCGTCACTACAACAGGGTATGAGGGATGGGTAAATAATCGCCTTCGCACATTCAGAGGGGTCCTATGTATTGCCGAGGACGAATTTATCTGGGTGCTAAGATCATCCCCTCTGCAAAGGGTGTTGGCCTCATTGAACACCTTCCTCAGTGCAAACCAACCCCTACGTACCCGGCTGTTTCATGTGTGTTTGAGGGCAGCCGCAAGCAAACTGAATATAACTACCCAAATATTCACTACTGTCTTGCAGCTGCTTAGGGGGGTCGAAATGAACCACCTCCTGCTGATCGTCTACTTTGTGTTGACAAAGTATCCCGAGATTCTGCGCATAAGAGTAGTCCGTGACAACATGGCAAGATTCAACTTAGCGCTAGCCTATCTCTCCTCTGTGCCAGAAACGGATAGGATGTACGTAAAGATCCTGAAGTCACGGATGGACAGCGCAGTGCTCAATCAGAACAATCTCGGCATGCTTGCAAATGCTGCTTACGCAGCTGCCAAGTATGAAAACCCCTCTATGAAAAACAATAGAGGGGGGCCAAGAGACTTCAGCAGGTGGTCATATTGATAAGGTTGTGACTACTTATCTGACCATCAGAACAACCTTATCAATTAGCGCTATGGTGAGATCACCATTTGCGTACTTGTCGCCAGATGAGAGAATAACGGTGGAAAATGAAGCCACAGCATCTGGGAAGGGTCTTCCACAAGCTCTTGGCATTTCTGCAGATCCTGAGAAGCCAGCCACATTGCCCCCTATGAGACTTGACCTTTCATCACCAGCACTTCAGCAGCAGGGAACCCCAACTCAGCAGTCATAAAAGATTGCCGTCCCTTGGAACTTGAGGAAGAAAACACCTCTCTAAGAGTAATAATGGTAAAAGACAAGTTGTCAATACGCAAGCACCAGTACATTGGTCTCATTATATATATAACTATTCTGTGATATTATAATCTTATGATCACACTGATTACCACCCATCGATTATATATCTATTTTGACCACTACCCTATGTTAAGCAAAATAAAAAATAAAGTCAGCAGTGCCATATACAGGTGTGCTTGTCAGGTGGCAAACTTAGACAAATTACAGTGTTCTGACTTTTCAGTATAATAATGATCTAGAAAATACAGTATCTTGAAAACCCTAGATCGACCTGTAGACTTTGTAAAATATATGTTGTTGGAATCAGATACTTTCAGCAACAGAATTTTACTACTTAGCAAATGTTATGTTTTTTTTTTTTTATTTCCTTTATGGCCGGTGTTTACTGTGAAAGAGTATTTTAGTCTACTGACATAAAGGGAACAACTACTTACAGTCATATCAAGCACTCAGTCCACTACAAAATCTGTTTTGTTCACTTGAGCTTGATACAGCTCTACAAAGAGCCCTGAGACAATGTTAGAACCAGAAGTGTCCTGATTGAGGCCTTACTGACATCTGTCAGACCTAACCATGAAGCTCATTAGGTCTGTTACAATCTTATTGACAGCTGGGTACTGCCTACGTAAATAATAAGAGGATTCCTCACCCTGCCAACAATTCCTATACATGGAACTTCCCAAAGGTCCCATGATATTTAGGTGCTGTTTCAATGTGCAGTGGCCAGTAAGCAGCCCTGTCATCAGTCTATACTGCTGCCTATCTAAGGCTAATATGTCCCTAGACAGTTCTTCAGGAGACCCTTCAATGAAAAGCTCTTAACTGCTTCATAAGAGCCTCCTCCACAGTTCTTGTCCAACATACATTTTACCCAAACCCACCAGCCATCCTAGATCTGTTTGTATACCAGATTGAAGGGGACTGGGCCAAGCAGATAGCAAATGCTCTGATAACAAGATCTCCATTTTAAAGAAAGTACCTAAGGCAATCACTGGTATCATTTTATTTTGATCCACCTGAAAAAGAAGATCTAATTCCATTAGCTTGGCAAGGTTCAAGTATGTCTCATGCCCAATCCCTAATCAACCACAAACTTACACCCCTCAGTCTGTAAGCAAGGGCCCTAGCCTCATTATAGACCTTGCTGAGGGGCCAATGATGTAACTGGAAGAAACAGTAAGTTTTAATAATCCTTCCCCCAAGTCAGCTTAGCATTCAGGATTGCCCTCAGGTACTTAACCAGCCCAGTAAGACATATTACCCTATCTAGCAAAACAAGTTCTGTGAACCATACCATTTTTTTCTCTTGGTGAATGTCACAAGTTCTGTGTTCTCAGGATTAACAAATAGCTCCTCGGCCATGCACCAGCTTTCTGAAACGTTTAGGGCCCTTTGTGTGGAAATTTGCCAGTTTTAACACAGTCATTGTCAGCACAGCCTTGTGTATTTGATCCTGAAGGGAGGGTAAAACCCCACCCTTTGGACATGAAACAATATTTTACAAAATACATTACCAAATTTAAATGTGAGTTTTGTTTACACTATGCACTTCAAAGCTTCTGTTACATTCTTCAATTTAAACGTCAACACCCATAGGTTGCAGCCTGATTTAGGGATTTGGAAACCTATTATTGGCAGTAACTGGATTCTTAATGAGTAGTACCATGGCTTTGGGAATCATTAGGTATATGTTTTATGTAACTGCAATTGAATCTATGAGTAAGGGACACTAACCATTCTGAACCTTTGCTGCCCATTCAACTTATAACATTATTCACAATACAGTGATTGCTCCATGTTATGGATTCCATTGTTCAGATTTAATACTTGTAATTTTCCATACTAATACACTTAGTACATTTTATTACTCACTTGGCACTATTTGATCCTTCAAAACAGTGCTACTATCATTGCAAATTGTGGTGCATTAATGACAAATGTTACGTATTATCTGTATTATCTTGCTTGCTACTGGAAGATGTCATTGTGACCAAGTATTCTATACCCCAGGCTACTAGACATATGAAGATCATCAGTGTCTGGGAGTGGATACAAAGTGGGAAGCTTCCAGACACATCTCGAATTACACCTGCAGATAAACCAAAGGACAGTGAATGTTAAGCAGAATAAAACAGACAACTGTGCTAACTCATGTGGTTCTATTACTTCAGCTACAGTGAAACTTATTCATAAGTGATTGATTCTAAATACAATTCCAACATAACCCACTAGGTACATTATTTACTGCCATATGCTCCTTTGCTTATTAAAAACATTATGTTTCTTTCTGTATTGAAAATTATTTTTGTCTGTACCAATCCACTTGTGTATCAATCTGTGTGATGATGTGGGAAAATATTTTTAAAAAAATATTCAATAAACAAATTTGTCATTCAGATTGGACACTATTTCATATGAAGGTCTATATACAATTTTACTTTTGTTGTATTTTAGCGTCCTGTTGCACTGATTCGTATCCATAATGTGTATATATTAACCATCTCTTAGTGCATACAATTTCACTTGTCACTTCACACTACATGTTTCGGCATCATTCTGCCATCCTCAGGTGATGTTAAATCACGTTAAACCATTGCACTGCCTGCCATCATGTGTCCATTATTATTGAACAATGACAAACATACATTTTATATCATTTATAAATGGACACTTAATGGCAGGCTCGGAAGCCGGGATCGTGGGTTCGAATCCCACTCAGGGCATGGATGTTTGTGTGCGTTTTTCTGTGTTTGTCTACAGGTAGAGGCCTTGCGACGAGCTGATCATTCGCCCAAGGAGTCCTACCGTATGTGTAAGATCTAGAAAAACCAAAGTGAACGGAGTTCATGGAGGTAGGCCTAGGCCCACCGGGGCTGCAGTGCCAAGGAAGGGAAAAAAAAAGACAGTTAATATATACACATTATGGATAAAATTTTACTTATTTATAGAAAGCTGATGAGAGAATATTTACATAAGTGAAAATGCATTTCATGATGAGGACTTTGGTATGTACCCTTCTAAACCATAAAAGAAATTAAGAAATTCTGTGAAACATGTGAGTCCCACAAATAACAATATTCCTAGAACAATACAGGAGGTTGTGTCTTAATTGTGAGGTCTTGCCATTTGACTGCAGGTGCAGCAGAACAACAGGAAATGTGTCAGGGTAGCTTATGGGGCTGAGATTGAAACCAAGTCTATAGCAAAATCAAAATTGCAACCCATTTGCTCATCACCTTTGCAGAATATACAATAATTACTGCCCTGTCATTGGTCTCTTCTTTTATTCTCTTTTTATGCAACAAAAATAGCAGGGATCCTATATCCATCTGTCCATCTTAATGCTAGAAGTCCAAAAATACTAAATGGAGTTTCATGAAGTTTAGTATTGGCAGAGGAGCCTGCCTTTAAGGGTGTATTTTTTAGTCCTTACTTTAGATGAAACTCAAAATGAACCTAGCAATTTTCTGAGCTCAGTTTACAAAAATAATTGTATATAAATTAGAATACAGAGCTCATTAAAATCAACTTCTATATGAAAAATCTTCTTTTCCTATGTAGTGAATATATAATGAACTACTATATGGAAAAATAATTTTGGACCTCACACAGTTGATAACTGTATTATGATAAGTGTTGCAAGACATGTGTACTTCTCTGAACTCTCACTCTCACCTCCAACAGGGCCCAATGCTGCGATGAACAGCCCCTTGGCCACCATATGGAGTCCAAATGCTGCAGGCAACTTCTCCAGGCTACAGTGTTCAGATATAGTGAGTGCAAAATTGATGAGTGTGGCTCCTCTGAAGAATCCACTTATCACTATAGTTACCATCAACGCTGTATATTCTGTCTGTTCTGCAAGAACTGTAACATTACAGGGCGGTAGAATGAAACATTAGTTCAGGTGAGAAAAAGTTTGGTTTTCAGTCACTTTCTGTAATATTCAGAGCCATTAAGAGACAGACTGGAAGTTTGTCAATAACTTTGTTGTGGAAGCTAGGAATGTTGAGAGAGGACCTCACAATTTTAGCAGAAGTCATACACAAATATCACATTGGGCATTTTCTATTGTCTGAAGAATATTTGATACTGTGGCATGTAGACCCATTGCTAGGCAATGATCATGAAACAAACAACTATACAATAGCTGTTCCTATGTAGCAGCTCCATCAACAGTCATGAACACAACAATTCCACAGCAACAGAAGGATTACAAGATGTTAGCCTTCTATCTAAAGTGTACTGTGGGTCCTTTCTCTGAGGATAGAATAACTGGGCCATCAAGTTAACCACTCACTGCCATCCAATGCCATGGCGGAGAGAGAATGGAGCTACGAGTATTACTCATTTTGGCCATACATCTTCATGGAGTGATGGATGCCTAATTAAGCACAGGTAAAATTTAGCAGTTTCAGATTGAGAAGAATGGAGTGTATGGTGATAACGTTGAAATAAAAATCGATCAGCGAAATTTATGAAGTGTTTGTCAGTGCCCTCTTTATATCTGAGTGTTTTAGTTAATAAAGTTGTTATCAAAAGAAACTGTAGAGAAAGAGGGGTTATGCAATTTTGAAAAAAAAAAATTTCATTAGCAACCTTTGCTGAAAACAATTTCTGTATACAGAAGCACCACTTGGTACATCTTTTTTTTAAGAAAGTTTAATATTTTGGTACAAATGTAACTGTCTTTCTGGAAATTCTCAAATTACTGAGGTTCAGTATTTTTTAAAAGTTTATTCACATTGGCAATTTGTGCCAAAGGAATTTTCTCCAGATAAATCTGCTCAGTGCACATTGCTATTCTATCAAAACTGCTATCTTAGTATAAACCCATGTGTGTTCCAAGTTATTAAGGCCAGGTACTCTTAACAAAGTTTTTCAACAATTTCACATCAAAATTCTGACATGATTTATGCCTGTGGATAGTAAGAAGGTACTTCAGTCAAAAACATTATTAATATCATTGAATTCCCCATAATTATGTGACAAAGCTGTGGAACTCAAATGTTTCCCAGCCTTATGTGCCGGCCGCGCTTTACTCCCCAGGAAAATTATTTAATTAATTCCTGGTACTCATTTCTGTTAGAGGCTGAGTAAACCCCAGGGCCTAGGATTAGGTCAATATAAGCAATAAATTTACAACAGAGATTATTATATTATATTTCAGCATCCCGTTGCATCACACAGAGGCATTATCCTTATTATTAAAGAACCCATGAATAATGCAAAAATAGAGATAACTTAAACTTTTGTAAACAAATAAATATGTTACAAAGAAAATTTAAAAATATTCCTAGAGCAGTAGCCTATTTCTTAGATCTGATTATTATCTATTTGTTTAAGATTAAGTAATATGGAGACTCGAAAACACATCTTTCTCACAAACAAAATTAGATGTATTTCTATACTCTCATTTGATCATCTGAAATTCTGTAAGCAACACAGTTGTCACAATCTTACCCCTTGCCTAATTACAGTAACAACTAAATTACAAGTGGCAAAATTCAATGGAACAAAAGTAAAAACATTTATATCATACAAAGGAGGGATCACTTATGAGAATAAGCCTCCAAATACTTCTGCTAGTGTTACTAGTCAAAAATAAACTCGTTTAACCATATTTTCAAATAGTGAGGGAAAGTTTGAAAATATGTGTTAGTTTAAGTTACCTGATCTGGAGAGGCCTAGGAAGATGGAAGCTATTGCAAAGAGTGTCCTCCTCCTTATCTTCACTCTATCACAGATAGGTGGCAGTACAGCACGTGCCAAGATATCTGACACAGCAGTCATGGACAGGAAGAAAGCTGTGTCTTGCTTTGTATATCCCAAGTCATTTAAGAAGAAAGGAACTATCATCCTAAAATTCAATTCAGCGACATAGAATATTGAGAGTCCAAACAGAATATTGAGGTAGATGAGATCTTTCAGTAAGTCCAAGTCCATGAAATGTACAACTCGTTTCCAGTATGGGATGTGGTTGGGAGATGCTGACACACCTGAATCAATTTTATCACTCTGTTTCTCAGACGTCCTTAAGTTCTTACATATATCATCACTTACAGCTGACCTATGTTTTCTTCGTAATCTTTTCATAATCAGACCTCCAAGATGGCCATCTTCACCATGACTTCTCACATGCTGCAAACAACATGTACAGTGTTACTGCTAATAAAATCATGCATAAAAACTGGTATAACAACAACAATATATCTAGATGTTAGTGTGAAATAGGATTTAAGTAGTTTTCAAAGTGTGAGTAGAAACTGTAAAATCAGATTTTGGGCATAAAAATCATATATCACATATCTGTTATAACATGTTCAATAAATGTTCAAGGCATGATTTGGAAGTCAAATGATGCTTTTAAATGATAGAATAATGAGGTCATACCTAAAATTGCTATCCTACTGTTAAATATTAGTTATGTCCTTAAAGCATTTATTAATTCTTGAAACAGAAAACTCAGTACAATTAGTCGAAGAAACTCTTTAAGTTAATGTGCATGTCTTGATAGGTCTCAGTATAAACATCACTGTAGCCATGTGGAAATCCAAACAGTCTGGGTATGGCAAAGTACGTTTGTTTGCAGCGATGGTCATATATGTTTGGTGACTCTCCCTTTTAGATATCCTAATTCATGCACCTTTTTGACACATACAACATTTTTCACATATTTTCACATGAATAATTCCAGCAGTGTTAGATCTGGGTTGTCCTGAGGCCAGGGTTTCTATTTACATATTACACCTTACAGAGCACAGCAAACCTGAACAGTGAACTGAAACAGGGTCCCATCTTCTTGTTATGCCACTGCAGCTGCATTTTTACTTGCAGTGTCATCATGAGGGCAACAATAAACTAGCATGCAGGGTTGTCAAGTATTTTACAACAATATCCATGTCTGAATGAAATATTAATCTGAAAACTAGAGCATCTTGCCATGAGCAGGTAGGTGAATAGAGAAGCAAAGGGTAGGATTATGGGTTGATGTCCCATGCATTTTCACTATTAATCTCACAGACTACAGGTTATGAAAGTGTGAGAGCTGTGATAGAGAAGTTACAAAATGTCTTTTGTTCACATTTTTATGTCTCTTAAATATAAGACGATTATGTGAAGGGAAGGGAAGAGCAGTATAATATTCATTCATTCATCAGTAATCTGTCAGATGACAGGTCCACAGCCTCTTCCAAAACAGTTTCTCCACTTAATGCGATCTTCTGTTTTTGGAAAGAGACTATCCAGGAAAAGTGATAATGTGGTAGTTTTTCCATTTGCTTTCCACATCGCAGTACAACAGCCGTTCAAACCACTCTGGTCACGCCTGTTGCTATACGAACTTGAACCATCTCGAGCATCATTTTCTCTGAGTTTCAAGTCGCCGCTGATGACGCTGCTTCCGGCATCAGTTTTCGGTGTCTCTCTTCGTCTGATGCCTACCCTTTGACCTGTCCAGCAAGGGAGGCCCTGCCAGTAGCTACGCTACCGCTGGTATAGCTCTCAGGGTCCTTGGCATACTCAAACACCCTCACCACGATAAGGTGGAGACACCAACGAGGGGATTTTTTTTTGGGCCGATCCCGGAGGTACTGCAATACCGGGCCAACCCGTGACAGAGGTGGAGCAAGCCCCTAGCACTCCGTCATTTTCCAAAAATCAGTTTAATATTCTGGTCCTGCGATGCAGGACGTATCAGATATTAAGCTGATAAGAACAGATTAAAACTTTATTAGAGAATATTATGATACAAATATTAATACATTGCAATGTTTATAGAGGTCATCTTCTTGCGATGCCTCTATGTATTAAGCACAAGTTGTATACAGTGAAATAGTTTTGGAGGGGGACCACAAGCTGGCCCCCCTCAGTCAGTAAGTTTTTTTTTATATATGCAAGGGGATAAAGCCAAAAATGTTATAGAACATACACAAAAAAACACACAAACAGTAAGAGTAACAGAGGGGAAAAAAATTGAAGAGAGGGAAAAAAAAGAATAAAATAAAAAGAAAAAAACCAATAGCGAGTTAAAAACACTGAGCCACCAGTCTCTGTCACTCGTTTTGCCGCTGTCCCGTCAGATGTTCCATGTATATATCCCGGCTCCAGCGAATCACATCAGTGCACATGAGGCGTCTCATCAGTCGGCAGTAATGTTGCCCAAGTTTGAGGAGGCTGATTATGCGTTCATTTGCCGGGTCCCATCCCCCCAGGGCTCCAACGATGAAGGCGTCGACACATACGTCGTACCCTTGGGTCCGGTAGTGATCCGCGATGTGGCCGTACTTTGACCTCTTCTCATTCCTTGCAGCCTCGAAGGCAGCGTACCGGTTCTCGAATGGTGTGGCTACATCGATGATTGCTGCTGACTTTTCCATTCCATTTACGATGAGAAGATCAGGTCGAAGTCCATCGTCCATGCCTGGGACACACTGGTTTACTCAGACTGTTGTCCCCTCATGCGGCACGAGGGCCTTCACAAGGCGGTCAAGCACGGCGTTATGCCGACGTGTAACGGCAGCGAGGTGTGTTTTGCAGTGGTTGAGAACGTGTGGTAGCGTCTCGTTCTCATGTCCACATCTGCGACACCGTTTGTCGCCATGTCCAAAGCGGCAGGCACCATTAAGGGGCACGCAGTCCAGTCGCGCGCGGTGTATGAATCTCCATTCCGCAAAACGCGTGAAGTCCCCGTTACGCATGAAGTGGTTGGGCGGGGTCGCCGCGCTCGTCACTTCATACACCTTGCCCTGGTCCGGCTTCTTTAGCAGTCGCCGCCTAAAATACTCTCTGATGGAGCATCGTAGCGAGTACTCAACCTCACTTGCTCGCAGTCTGAATCCGTTGAGCTGTAGCTGTGGCTCCTCTGTTGCTGTCAGGGACCACTCTACATTTATCTTGCTTCGGATTCTTCTCGTTGCTAATCGAAGGCGGGTCCAAATGTTAGTAACGTCGATGCTCTCGTTGGTGAAGGCCCCGTCCATCCGGCCATTGAGATAATCCACTAGATCGCTTGGGTGGGCAGTAGTCCGAATTCTCTTCTCCACAACGGCCTGAAGGATTGTCAGGGACAATTTTCCCACGGTGTTTGACTGGAGTAAACGTACTCCGTGTACCAACTGGTGAACATCCGCAAGCAGAGCCATCGGCAAAAGGTTGACACCTCCCATCCGATAGCCCAGGTACAGGGGTTCGACCCCAGCGCGCTGAGGGAGGTTCAACCATCTTTTCCCCGCAGCCTTGAGCCTCTTGTCAAAGTCGCTCAGCGACTTCTTCCGGACAACTCCGTTCTTGAGGTGGAATGAGAGGCATGGGAGTATAAACGTATTGACAGCGTCAAACTTTTGCCATGGGGCAAGGAGCGACTCGTCCACCTTGCTCAAGTTTTCTGTCATCTTTGTGAGCACCAGTTCTGCTGATCGCGCTACGTGGTAGCCAGTCGGGACTCCGAGGTGCTCATAGAAGTCGCCCTCAGCTAGGGTTGCGAGTGTATCGCCCTGGATGTGGAATTTGGTTGGGACGACTCTCTTTTTCTTGCCCTCAATGTGGAGTGTTGCACATTTGCTGGCATTGAACCGGGGTCCTCCCCACGTAGCCACTTTTTCAGTTACATCGAGAAGCCTTTGCAGATCGTCTGGTGTCTGCGCAACCAGGGCTAAGTCGTCCGCGTAAGCTAGCGAGTGTGTGGTTTCTTGATGAAGTTGATATCCTTTGCCGGTAACAGAAACTGCACGCAGTAATGGCTCGATGGTGAGATTGAAGATGATAGGGCTTAGTGGGCATCCCGCTTGACTCCGGCCTTGATGGTAATTTCTGCTGTTGGTCCTGTGTGGCTCCGGATCGTCATCATGTTGCTGTCGTACAGGAGACGTATAGTTTCGATGGCGTCATTGTCGAGGCCGGCCCATCGGAGTGCGGTGAAAATGGTGTTGTGTGGTACCGATCCAAACGCGTTACTTAGGTCCAACCAGGCGATGCAGCATTCTTTCCTGCTCCTCCGTGCGTCCACGACGACTGACTGGAGGACAAAGTTGTGTTCAGCGCATCCGTCTACTGGCCTAAACCCTTTCTGGCATGGGCTGATGCGTTGGTTCCGGGCTGCCCAGCTGCCCAGTCTTTCGGCTAGCACCGACGCGTAGATTTTCGCTAGCGTGTTGCTCAACGCAATAGGTCGCCAGTTGGACACGTTGTATCTGTCTCCTTTTTTGTGGATCAGTACAGTTGATGACGTCGTCCACGTTTGAGGGATTGCTCGCAGATGCTTCACACAGTTGAAGATTGCCGAGAGAACATGGCCACCTTCGTCGAACTTCTTCCAAACTCCATATCGGATTCCGTCAGGGCCTGGGGCTGTGTTGGGGCAGCGGCGCAGNTTGCTGGTGTAGGGGGATCGTTGTCCGGTTGGTGGAGTTGGGGCCTGTACGTAATCGAGTGTTCACAGGACTCGGTAGGAGGCGGGGCCACGAAATCAGTGGTGGTTGTCTGGACCGGGGAGATGGCCGGGATGAGCATGGGGACTGGTTGTGGCATTCGGCTTCGTCGCACCGGAGGGGCCCCTACCTGCGCATCTGGCATGGTCGGTGGGGGAGATATGTGCAGTACGGCGACATTCGCGCAGCCGGCCGATTTCTGATGGTGCTTGCATTTTTTAAGGTTATCGAACATGACGTCACACCCGTGACATTTGAAGGCCAGCTGAAGCAGGTGGTATCGGCGGACGTATTTTGATAGTTCTCCTTGCCGTTTGTATATCTTTGGGATCGGAGGGCAGATTCGGTAGTAGAACGATTCGGCTAGTGGCACGTCGATTTCGTAGAAGGAGGTACCTATCTCATCCTGTTCCTGAGTCGGCAACACGTCAGACCGGTCTCCATCCTCGCCCTGATGGCTCAACGTTTGCTCCTCCGTTCCTTCACTGGAGTTTGTTTCCTGCCCCATCGCTCTCGGTAGTCAGCATCTAACTTGTTCCATAAGTAGTATCCATGGCCCCTTGNCAGCAATTGTGGAGGGTTTTTACAAGGGGCCCATGGCCCCTTGTAAAAACCCTCCACAATTGCTGACTCCCGATTAGCACTCTGCGCACACTGTCAATGATCGATTTCGCGGGCCACTAAGGCGACACTGGTCAGCGATAGTTCTCACCGAGCTCACTGCGTATACCGTACCCGTGGTATGAAGGTAGCTTCTCAGGTCCGCAATTATTTCACCGATATCTATGGCGGCACTTGGTCAATGTTTAGCGATCCGGATGTGTAGTTCTACGAATGAACACTGCACCGGATTCCACGGGTAACGTAAACCGTCCCGGCTATAACCGATTACTTAACGCGAACACGGTAATCCGCGATCCGAGAAGTAGCGTTTCTGGTCAACGATTGTTTCACCGATAGCTATGGCGGCAAGTAGCCCATGTACAGCGACACGATTAGCTAGTTCCACAGATGGACATTGCACCTACCCCCACTTATAACTATTTTCACTGTAGCCAGCGTATCGCTACTGAGTGTACCGTGTATAACTAATTTCACAGATCAGTATGGTAGCACTGGTCACTGTCCTTACATATGTATATTGCAACACTTGTCACTGTAGCCAACTTAACGCATACCTCGTATTCCAAAGTCTAGTAGGTTATTCCTCAGGATAGTACTACCTACTGCCAGCGATGAATTTTCCAAGTCACCACGGTGGTACTAGTCGATTTGTATTTCCACGGATGGCTAGTTCAATGTGCACACTGCCAATTATCACAAATTACTTACCACACGCAGAGAATTCCGTGATTCGAGAAATAGCGTCTCTGATCACTGACTATGTCACAGATAAATATGGCGGCACTGTCAATGGTTAGCGTCCCCGATAGCTAGTTACAATGTTCAACACTGCCACAAAGTCTACGATTAGCACCACACACGTTAAATTCACTGTTTTTTTTTTCGCGGCACTCTATACACTACCACAAATCACGGAAGCACTTCACTATACAAATACATTCACGTTTGTTTGTTTGTTTTTCTTTTTTTCACTGTTATATCACAAAAAGCTTACCAGCATTAAGCTGATAAGAACAGATACTACACTTTGATCTTAGCCAAAGGCCGAGAAGCCAGTTATTTAAAACTGAATTTCCTTGTATGATATTGTAACGTGTATCGTTACTGAAGAAGCCGTAGAGATCGTTATTTGGTTTATTTAACAACCCGCAACTCTAGGCTACAATTAATTATAACACAGTTGCGGGTTTCACACTTTACAAACCCTACAACCAAATCTCTTCACACTATCTTCAAGAGTCTTCACGTATTAATAACGCGGGAGCTATACAAATCTCTCTGAGTTACACACTCCAAATACACTCGGTTATCATGAACTATCACTGATTCTCGCACACGCGTCTGTAACTCGTAACTTGCGAACTGAGAACTGTCGTTCTTCTCAGCAGGGCAACGAGAAAACAACCACGTGGTAGGCATCACTGTTGCTACCGTCGTCTATCGCAACCACTGTTTATCCGCGTTGCATAGCAACCAGTGTGCTGGGACTCGGCTCACTTCAGCTCCGCTCGGCACGTCACCGCGCGTTGCATGTTACGTCACCATGGGGAGGGTGACGGTGTGATGACTCGCCTATTACCGTAGTAACGAGAGCGCTACGTTACCGCCACGTGCCGCTGGGGAGGTAGGGGTCCTCAGTTGCGCAACATGTCACAATATTATAAGATTTTATGGCATTGTGAACTTCGATCACGGTCTTCTAGTTTACATTACTGCATAATCAGGCTAAAATTTTACCTTGAAGATGGGGCTCCAAGGCAATGGTAACCACCTGCCAGATTACATGGTGAGAAAGAAATTAACTTACAGGAAACTGAGTTCTTATTGGTGAATTCACTCAGAGCAATAAAGTTGTGGAATGTAATACCTCTTTCGTCTGCTGGTACTTACATCAGTGCATACATGTGTTAACCAGTGTGTATACATGGGGTCATGAAGTTATGAATATTGTTTGTAACAAAGCCTTAATTATAAACATACATGGAGGAGACAAATTGCTTTATGCATCAAAGAATGACTCTGGAGAAACATGGTTCCTATTAATAAAACTTCAAACTGAAACAGTCACACCACCTCATCACACAAACAAATTTGTGTGTGGTTACCTACTGATTTTCAACGAGTCACGCTTATTACCGTATGAGTATGACAGCTTCCAGTGAAGTCCATCCTGGAGATCTTGGACATAACTGACTGACTCCACTTGTGAACTGACACACCTCTATTGGATACAGTGTGGGGGACGTGTTCAGTACATTTGCTGCCAATTGGATCCTGTTTGTCTATATCATCCAAGGCAGAGATGGCTGTGACTGAAGTCTGGGGATTTTCCAGCAGCAGGGACTGTACTTCAGGTTCATTTTCCTGAAACAGAAAAAACATAAAAGAGTTCAACAACGTTTCGGTCTTATTTATATAACCTATTACTGCTTCCTACACAGCAGAATGAAATAATACTACGTACGTCCCTTGCCATGCTTAGTCCCTAAGTGACAGTCCTCATTCCTCAGGACCCAAATAGTTTTCATTTTCATTGAATTTGTAAGTAATCTGTCCACGCCATATTGTAGCTCTCAGAACTATTCTGTCTCTCAGTTCTCTTTCTGACTGTGCCATATGTTGTTCAACAGCTCCGATGGGTACTATACATTAACAGACTTTGATCACATGGACCCAGTTCTGTGTTAAATACAGTTTCTTTTGTCCTTGCATCCCCATAGTCACAATAAGGTTGTGGGGAACCAAAGAGACAAGGAAAGACAAATAATCGTTATATGGGACGAAGTATCACTGAGCGATACTGGTAGTATCGGTGATTCAGATGTTAATGCTATGACTGATATGTATGAAATCAGTAGGTAATTAAGTTTCATTGTATTGTTGACTCATGTATGATATGTATGTTATTTTAATAGGTAGTAATTGACTTGTTTTATATCTGGAGGTTCTATCTCCAAATATGGATTCTCGGAACAAATAAACTGATTGATTGATTGACTGGTGAATTAACTGACCATTATACATAACCTAAGAATCTGGAATCAATAATCTTTCCAGAAATTTTCTGGCTATCATATAAATATCTGGGAACTGAACCACCACCATCACCACCGCCCCCCGGCCCAACCGCCACCGCCGCCGCCGCCGCCACCGCCACCACCACCTAGTGCATTAGTACAACTTCCAAAATTAAAGAGGAATGTTTCTCACAAATCTGGCCCAGTGTCCCCTGATGCTCAAGCATAATTGCACATTTAAGGTATGGTACATTCTCTTAAAGGCTCATACACATTCTGGGGACCAAGCAGACACACACGCGAAGACATCATATATGGCTTGTGGGAACAATGGATAAGGGGCAAAATTGCAGACAAAACATAACAACAGGCTTGCATATAGAAGGGGTGAGGAGGTGCATTGTAAACAACCAAAGAAGGGTGTATTGCTTAGACAAGTGAATGACGCCCCTTATGAGGTGAAATTAGGGGCTTTATATATTTAACAATTTTAAAGATTTTTAATTTATTTTAAATGGAGTGAACTGTAACATGTAAGATATTAACAAACAATAGTCGAGTGCTATTGTAAAATTTTAATTACAAAATGTTCAGTTAAATGCGTGTGGAATACACAATACTCAGTGCAGTGTAGCTGGTTTGACATAGTGGGACACCTGAGTATGGCCGTTTGGGACCGAAACATGCTGTGTTAATAGAGGAAGCAAATGTGACTGAAGAAATAATTAGTTGCATTATTGACGGAAAATTGTATGTAAACAAGGTGTTCAAATTCTATTAGAAATAATAAGCACTGAATAATGTGAAATCATAACATATTATGTTCTCATTTCAGTTATGTGGATGAAAGATACAAATAATACCAAGAAATGTTTAAATCAAATAGCCACCTTGTCTTAGAGGTAAAATAAAGATGTAGGCCAATGGATTAACATAGTTATACCACAAGCAAGACTTCTTCTATGGGTTACAAGTAATTTACTTATTATTGATGGTAAATAACGCAAGTGTTTATCAATTTAAAACTTTGCAACAAAAGTGTGATGAAACTTCACATATTTGGAAATAGTAGCAACTGAATGTAAAATCTTTCCCATTCAAAACATTCAATTCTGACTGGTCTGATCTCAGAGTTGTGAGCCCCAAGCATATAAATATGTTTACCTGTTTTTTACCCATATTTTCAAGTTGCTCATTTTCATTCTTCTTGAGTTCTTCTGGTCGGACATGCCATTCAACAGGCTGTAGCAACATCGAACCTACAAGGGCATGGAGGGCAATACCTCCCAGAATGAGGAGAGATCCATGGAAGTTGTATTCCTCTAGCAACAAATGTACTGCTTGAGGCATTGCCATCATGCCCAATGCAGTACCTACCATGGACAAACCAATGGCCTGACCCCGTTTCTTGCTGAAGTAATGATTCAATGCTACAAATGTAGATGACAACGTGAAACCAATTCCTAAACCTGAAACAAAGTAAATTACATCTTTCCTTACATCTAGCTTATCACATTACTCTGTCACATTTTATTTCTTTTGGCCCCAACTGACTTCTTTGTAATACTGCATTAAGTCTTTTGCTATGTTTCACATCCTCTTCCACAGTATCTTCTTTTAAGACTGTGACTTTATGAATGATCTAAAACCAATATTGACAGTTTCAGTTATCTGTAGAAGTACAGTGTGATTATTTGTGTTCTATATATTGCGACGTGTCGCGCTAGCAGGACCCCCCCCCCCAGGAGCGGTGACGCGCCGAGCGGAGCCGAACTGAGCCAAGCGGAGCCGAAGTGAGCCAAGCAGAGCCGAAGCGAGCCGAGTCCCAGCACACTGGTCGCTATGCAACGTGGGTAAACAGTGGTTGCGAGAGACAACTCCCGACAGCGTTGCTAGCAACACGGCACCAGACAACAGTGGTGCCTATTATGTGGCTGTATTCTGTGTTGTCCGGAACGGTGCTAAATAAGGAGCAGCGAAGACTATTCAAGTTACAGTTCTCAGTTCTCGGGCTACGAATTCACAGCTAGTTCTCAAGTTACGAGTCAGCCAGGCAGTCAACCAGCGCTTGCAGTGTAGTATTTGTGATACTGCCGATGGCAGTAATTGTCAGATTGTAATTTGTGTGATTGTAAGAGCGAATGTGAAATAAAATTCGCTATATCCAGTACGGTGTGAAGTTATTTGTCGCGTTATACACCCAACACGTGACAATATGATATCAAATTCCTTATATTACTATATCTCATAATATATTTGCATTCAAAATAATAAGCATTTTTTTTAAACAGAACACTTAAAATATTTTCAATTAATTTGATACTTCCATGTGTTAAGTAGGCTTCCAAAAAAAATATTATTTCCTGCTTGAAATTGGATCCTCAGATTTGTTGACCATTTGTTCTATTTATCATAATAAGATACTAATATTTGTAACATACTATAAAGTCTTGAATTAATTTTAATTTCTTTCTCATTTCATTGCAAGTGACCAATTACAAGAATTTGGAAAATTAAACAGTGCATGGTGCAGAGTCTGGCTCTGTTATTGTTCATGCCCTCTGTATGCACCAATCTCCTGCAATTTAAAACTGTTACTCCATAGATACAATTTTATAATAAAAGTGAAAAAAGTTAACTACATTCAGATTTCAATAACAAATTTTTTGGTTCTCTCTTAAATTTCTTTTGCAGGGATAATATTCACACCATGCCAATGTTTCAAATAAATGATAAAGAAAGAGATATAATATATATAAATATATAAACATTAAATTCAATTATGGCTAGTTCTAATTTGTACTGCATTAAAAAGACATTGAGCCGGGAATTACTATTCTACCTTCATTTCACTTTGATATTACTCATAATTCAGAAGTTAAAAGGATGATGTCATGATGAACCTTGTACAGAAAGTTAAGGTAAATCAAAGTAGGTATTTCTCTGTCTATGCATCATGCCATGAAGGCACATTGGAGCTTGAAACTAAACTTACATGCATCCTTCATTTTGTGGTTAGACTGTAGACTTTATGGGCCAGATTCATGGACTAGCTCCTTGGTTTTTCACTATGTTCCCAAGTAATGATCATCATTAATACAGTAGATTAATTTTACAAATTGCAACAGTAAGATAAATGTTAGTTTTCATAACCATGTGTGTCATTCTCAAGCACAACTATCCTCAAATACAGTGAATATTTATGAAATAGTCATAATTTGTATATGAAGTAAATAAATGTAGCTTTATACTTCAAGTTTCTGGGTACTAACCTCCCATAATACTGTATGTTGAAAGAATGTGGGTCATGCTTTCTGCAGGGAAGGTGGTTATTAGCCCCACTGCACTCAGTACAGAGCCAATAAGAGCCACCTTGCGGTATGAATACTTCCGGATGAGAGGGCCTACAAACAGACCTGAGGGCACAGACAATGATAAAATATACTGAGCAAGTAAAATATTGGTAAGTGCTGAAAAGTTGTATAGAACTAAAATAAAACTCCACACTTACTTAAGGTTGGCACTAAATAGAGATCAACATGTACTTTATTTCCAAGGAAAGATACCATATCCATTTGATGGCAGGTTGAGTGGGCCCCTGATATATTCTGGATTTGGTGGAGAAGAGAATAATCCTACCCCTGCTGAGACTCAAACCAAGATTATCCAATCTTTTGCTAATACAGTAAAACTTGGTTATAGCAACATCGGTTTCTGCGACACCTTGTCTATTGCGTCAAATATTCAATGGTATGAACTAATTCCTCATAAAGCAATTGTTTTTATACCTTGCTTAGTACGGGGTGAGTGCAGGTATAGCTCCATTTTTTTTTTTTTGACCTCGGCACTTGATGGAGGTTGAGTGGTCAGCTTCAAGTCCATGTCGTTTTACACCCGAGGAAAGAGCCCCCGATACCCACTGGATAGAAGCGTTGGAGACTGGGTGATTAATGACTATTTAGCAGCTGGTAAAATGAGAACTGGCAAGATGAAATCGAAGAAGTAGAAGAAAATGTACCCCCGTGTCATTTTGTCCATCATAAATTCCACGTTATCTGGTCAGGGATCGAATCCGGGCAGCAGGCTTGAGCAGGTCCTGATAGTATAGATCAAGTTAACAATCAACTGGTCTAAAGTGATCTAAGTTTTATAGACAACGCAAATTCGAAACAATATTAAGCATTATGGGTCAACCCGAATTCATGAGAGAAGCATGTGACTCCACCACCAAAGTCAAGATATGAGGCGGGGGGGCTCAGATTTGGTTCATACCAGAGAAGTTGATTGTTGCATCTAAGGCGCTTATAATGATTGAAGCTCCTGTAGTTGCCACTCCCATGTCCCGGAGTTTGTCTCCAAACAACAGCCCAAATGAAGGCTCAATGGAACGTGTTGAGAGCTGGAACATACAGTTATTGTTACCAGGCATACCAAATGAAATTGAAGGTTCAGTGCAAAAACGGGGTGGCTCCAGTTCTGTCCAAAATTTACCTTATAATCACGGATGCTGGCAGGTGGAGAGGGGAACTAGACATTTATCCATCCTGGATTTATGGAAAGTGATTAAAATTGAAGAAAAATACATAAAGGTAAAAATTAAAATTGTCCCTGCGCTTAACTAATTAAGCACTACACCATGAAGACGCATGGGGGAGTGGTATATAAATCCACGTATTATTTAAGTCGGAACTAGTTGGAGGTAAGTGGTCAGCTTCACGTCCCGGCCGCTTTATCCGGGTAAAAAGCCCCCGATACCCATTGGAGATGAGGCTGAGTAGACCCCAGAACTGGTCTGCACGACTCGGAGAGAAAAATTTTGCCTCCACTGAGATATAAACTCCGACCCCTCGGAAGTTCAGCCCGTAGCCAATCGCTATAGCGCCGTCGCTACCTCAGCTCGCAGAAAAAAAAATGCCAAATATTAGTATAAAGAATGAAAAGCGTTTAGAAATTATTCTTCTATCCCGAATACCTTGGAACGATCAGTAGAAATGGAATTAAACGGCTCACACGTAAGTTTGTAAGCACACGTATTTTCTGGCTACAATTCTCGAGGCGCCCATGTTTACATTATTTCATACATTTAAAATATCGCATAATGGAGAATCTAGCCGCCACGTCTAGTGCAGTTTTAAATCATCAGTGATTTTCGGGGCATATAGCTCAGTGTTTCGCCACGAAACGCCACTATACATGTCGAAGCAAAACCTGCTGTAGTAAAGGCGGTTTCCAATAGTGGCCCAGATATTTTGTCATTGAGAGATTATAATTCATAATAATGGAAGTGCCGACAGTGAACCACGTGTGGAAAGTGGAATTAAGTATTCAAAGAAGATAAAAGGTGGAAATATAAAGTGACAAAATATGGAAAACAGAACAGGAACCACACGCATGCGCGCAAGCACTCTCGCTTGAGCGGTAAAACTGGTATCCATAAATGAGACAACATAAAATTTGCAGAGAATTTGCAACGACTGAGATAATTTTAAACGTTTTAAATGTCTTATTCTCCTTTTTTTCGCTTAGAGAGGGGTGGAATCCAGCTGGGTCCACTGATTGGCCTATTGTACTTGCCCCGGGTGATTATGATGATGGAGAATTTGGTGGAATGAAGATTGGCAGGGTAAAGCGAAGTACTCGGAGAAAACCCGCCCCAGAGCCACTTTGTCTACCACAAATCCCACTTGAGCAGACCCGGGATCGACCCGGGCCGCCGCGGTGGGAAGCCAGCGACTAACCGCTTGAGCTATGGCGCGGCCTTTTAAATCACGTTATAAGTTACCTCTGATTATTTCGTGTCTTATTTGTCATCCCATTAACACAACTGTTTGTTTCTTGTTTATTTGGCCATATTTTCTTACTGTATCGGCTACAGAACATCAAATAGGATAATTTTGCATAAGGCGATTCCGTAGTGTAAGGGGAAGAAGCGGCTGTGCCCTGCCCCCTATCTGACAAACACTACAAAAGAAGAAACGAGAACAATCATCTTCCTGGCCGAGAACTGTGCCTGGGAACTCCAAATATGAAGCAGAACAGCTACAAAACTGCGCTGTTGAATCCTTCATTACAATTACAAGATGAAGTATCGTGGTGGTGGTGTAATCCGACCTTCGTCACCGTTCATTTTACAAAGGTCACATGGGCTGTTCGAGGCATGGGCACCTACGAGGGCGAGGCAAACTAAGCAGGTCCCCCCCTCAGCATTTAAAAGAATCAGAACTGAAGAAATTTAAAATTATTTTAATCAGTAGAAATGGTCTTAGAGGGCTTAAATATAAGTTTATAAGCACATTTTCTGGCTCCCCTTCTTGAAAAAAATCTTGACAGCACCCATGCCTCTAAGTCATACATAAATAAATCCAACCACAACACTATTATGCAAGGCCGTATAAATTTGCTGTCGGTGTTGCTGTCGTTGCTACTATTATGCTTTAGAAGAATTCTGAAGTTCTGTGCCTAAGTTCCATGTCATGATATACCTAGAATTCCACGCTTTCTCAATCTTGACTCTCACTGGAGATGAATCGTCACCTTCAGGATCCATCTTCTTTATTTTTCTTTTTTGGCGCTACAGCCCCAATTTGGGCATTGGCCTATCTCCATGAAACTATCCGTTTCACTTCGGGTTACTAGATCCTAGATGTACTTCTTTTGGCTTATTTTGGACTTCACCCATCGTCTGGTATGTAAAAGACAAAACACCACGACGTTTCGGAGACTGGATTTGTCTCCGTCTTCAGGTGAAAACTTTTGTCTTTTACATACCAGACGATGGGTGAAGTCCAAAATAAGCCAAAAGAAGTACAGTATATACCATCGTCAGAATCTTTTCAAGTCTAGATCTTAGATGTTCGGTAGGACTCCTTGGACGGATAATCAGCTCGTCGCAAGGCCTCTGCCTGTACACAAACAGAAAACCGCACATACACACACAAATACTAAACATCCATGCCCTGAGTGGGATTCGAACCCACGATCCCGGCTTCCGAGCAAGCGAAGACAGTACATACCTTAGACCGCTCGGCTACCGTGACCGGCATCAATCTTCTTTACCTGGAGGTAAAGAGCCCCGACACCCACTGGACAGAAGGGTAGGCGAGTTTCAGAGCCGGTCTGAACGGAAGCTGAAGATAAAAAGTTCTGGTCCTTATAAGAATCGAATCTTCCTGCCCCTAGTGTCATTTGACTGAGCTATCCTGACTGGCAGTGATAGTGGTGGGTGCAGCAGCAGCAGAACGCTTCAAGTGTCCTTGTTTTGGAAATTGCTGAAATTGGTTTGAATATTTATGGAATAATTTGTATTTAACTCTTTGGGAACTGAGGCAGAAATGCAACTACTTACGTTGACCAACATAACTCCGACGACGACCATCCACCCCCACCCCCCATCGGGAGCCACCAGCTTGCGACCTTCCTTGTCCACTGCTCCCATACTGATAATCTGTAAACAACGAAAGCTAATTATAATTACGAGGTAATGCGGCTATATTTATCTTCCAAACACCACTACAAACCTATTTTACAGGGCTTACGTGACGAAACAAATAGCCTTATCATTTAAGGATGTCGTGGTTTTCACATTATGACCTCCACGACGTCAGTCTACACTGCACGGCCGTACAGTGCGGAGCGGTGCGGAGATCTGGGACTCTGAAATCGATCTCTCGCGCACGCGGGAATGGCGAACGCGTGGTTCAGTGATTCGCGGCAAGCTCTCAGGCGATCGAACTGAACAAATTGATTCTACCTGTGAGGCCTATATTTTATCCTTACGGTGTGAATTTCAGTTATGGCACAGACTTGTATATTTCGAATATGGTCTTTATTGAGTTATGACAACATGTGTTGTAGCAGGTGGTTGCCGTTGTTTCGGAAGAACCTATTATCCCAGCCATTACAGACGGCGCCTTCCTCTGAAGCAGCAAGACCGGGATCTAAGTATTCGCCCTGATGAAACCCTCAAATCTGATATACTATACTAACAAGCGTAATTCTGTGGTGGATTTCAGAATTCTGAAACCAATTTAAAAAAAAAAAGTCATGTGTTTTGACCTGAATATACGGTAGACCCACTGTTTTGCCGCATATACCACGCGTATCTTCTACAAGTAATTGAGTAGGAAAGTGCAGAGGAAACAATTTCGTTTCTACTCGTATTTGCATTTTTTTGCAGTAATTTGTAGAAACGTGCTGCTTACATTTTCAGGGAACCGAAACGTCGGTAAAGATCTAGCAGAGTACACTGTGTCACATCCCGGGTAACAATAATCTCCATAGCCACTTCTGTGAGGACGAAAAATCTCACAACGTAGCCATATCAACATTCATTATTGTCCATCTCCAAATTGGTAATCCTAGGCCACACAGGTCATACCCGATGTCCGCACAGAACTCGCATCCAGGACCTCCAGAACAAGGCGCACAAATGCAAAACAATAAAAAGTCCGGAGCAGCGTTTTAAATCGACTGTCTGCAGACAATCGTACTGACTGCACCGATCTCTCAATGTAGCAGCTTAATTAGCATATGAATGAGCATTGCTGCTCTGCCCAATAGCACGTCAAGTGTTCTGTAATTCGTGTTAATATGCTGTGTTTGAGAATAGGACATTTAACGGTACACAGGGGCTTCATAAAATACAGTTTTGGAAGGGAATTCATGTTTCTATCCGTAAGTTTCAGTCCAAAACAATTTAATGTATCTGATTAACTCTGGCACTGTTCGGTCCTATATTAAATTTAATTTTGGCACTTTCAGTTTAATAATAATGAGCTGCTTTATTTTGAAGTAAAAAAGTATGAAATGCAGCCTATACGTAGCTTACGAAATTCGGTATCTTCAATAACTTTTGTTTCAAGACTCAACACACTCATGGAGAAAGAATATACAACAGAAAATGTGTTTTGGTTTTCTCTAAAAGTTTTGATGGAAACATTTTTTTACTGTGTTATACAGTTACCGACATAATGAGGAGCTTCATAACTTGTGCTCTTCTCGAAATATAACTAGCAGTGGCGGCTCGTAGGTAAAACTAGTGTTTGTGCTGCTCCAGAAAATTTGTAGCCTTTGTTTTAAAATTGTATGAAAGGAAACAAACAAGTATAAAAAGAGAATTTATTCAGAAACTTGATAAAATCCTAAAAGAACAAAATCAAACATTTGTTTACTTACTTTAACCTAAATTGTTACAGTTCAAGCTTAATCTATTCATTTAAAAATGAAATCCATTCTTCTTGTTTTAATTTGCGCGAAAAGATCAATAATTTTCTCCTTGATCTCTGGATGACAACTGTGGAAATTGTCTCCATTGAAAGCACTGCAAGCGCATTTAGTCTTTCCGAATTCACGGTGCTTCTTAGAAAAGCTCTGCCTCTGATGTAGTCATGGGAACTGTCAAGAGGATATTTATCAGTTTCGTAATTTCACTAAAAACATCATCTACAATATTTTCCAATATAAATTTCAGCAGCTCAATTAATGTGCAATGTTCATGAATGTCAGACTTACAATAGAATACTTTTAGTTCATAAATACAAACCACTCCGTCCAGTGTGACATGTAAGTTTTTACTACGTTAAAACTTATCTCCCTTACATGTTTCGGTCCTTACGGACCATCTTCAGAGGGAACATCATTACAAACTGGAAACTACCATCACAATAGGTGTTTGATTTAAAATACATACACTTATATCCTATAATGCACAGTATGCTTAAAGTCGAACGTTTCACAATCACAGCAGCTTCCTGGTGTTCTAAAGTTTTTAAAAGTTTCTAGATGTTATTTAAAAAACCTTTATTGTCAATAGTTAAAATTTTTAAACCACGTTAGATTCGTGTCCGTACTCCTATCGTCCTTCTTGTACGGAGCAGATTTTGTGCCGCCTGTCTATCTTGATGAGGAGGTTCTTGATGTCTTCTAATATTAGGTCCTACACTACAGCGGCTCGTTAGACAAACTCGATCCTTACACATTGAAAGAAGGAATTCTGCCATCACGAAATTGTATAAGTTTCAAGACACGTTATATCATACATGCTATTTATTTAACCTCATCAGTTGATATAACAACGTTTAATGATATGACATTCAGACTGATAAATATAAGAAACAAAAATATCTTAACACGCGTTACATTACCTTCTTCCCTTCTTATCTTCAGCCTTGAGATCCAGTTTGCATAGTCAATATTACAATATTTGTTACCTCACTCAAAGTTATGCTTAACAGATGGTCCCCGCAGTTCAGAAATACACTACACAAATATGTTAAATATTTCAAGGCACTTCCAACACATTTCACCGTTTCACTGTAGTACATAAACTCGTTCACAGGGAATGTCCAAGCTTCTAACACACAGTAAACATAAGCCCGAAATGCTGAGCCAGTTCTAACCCGCCTACGGCCAAACATGTGTTCTCTCCTTATCTTCAAGGCCGACAGGGGAAATGAACCGTAAAGGTGGGGGGGGGGGTTGTGCTCATGGACCACCTACAATTGGTACAAATACAAAAACTTCGCGGAATACAGGCAGTGCTGCAACCGTGCCAATAATCAGTACTAAAGAAACTTTTAGATTTTGTTATTTATCTGCGGTTTGGCCTTCTCAACGAGTACGCACACTTTTTGTCCCGCGGCAGTCCGTGAGATATCTTGTAAACAAAATCGGTGTCGTCAAGGGTCGGGGGGGAGACAGACATCTCTCCCTGAAGATTTAAAAAAAGAAGTCTCCTGGTATATGCTAGAGAAGTGGTTCCCAAACCCAGGGCCGCAACCCGAACTTAAGACTAGTGGGTTGCTAAGTCCCAAAATATTAATCGAACATGGTGGCTAATGTAATTATGCGCTTACGAAGTGTAAACAAAAACAAAAGATAACGCTATCCCTGTAACAGGCCGTGGAGGCCCATAGGGTTGTGAGACGTCAAGGCTCCCACATTTTCTAGACAGTCGGCTTACAGATGGCGGTAAGGTTGTGAGCCTTACGCGCCGGCCGCTCTTTATCCCCCCCCCCCACAAGATTCCTGGTACTCATTTCTGTTAGAGACTGAGTTGACCCCAGGGCCGTAGTGCGACTGGAAGGATTAGATCAACTGAAAGATCCAATGATATCGGGAATCGAACCCGCGACCTTCCAACTTGTAGCATAGTGCCTTGACCAACTGCGCTGCAAGTGTAAGCAATCCCAACAATAACTTATTTACTATTATGTCAAGGCCGTACCAAAACTCAGGCGGTTAATCGCCGGCTTCCCAGCGCGGAGATCTGGGTTTGGGATTTGTAAGTGACAAAGTAGCACTGGAGTAGGTTTTCTCCGACAACTTCGGATTCCCCAGCCAATTCTCATTCCACACTCATCATCTATCGCCCGTGGCTGGTACAATAAGGCAATTAGTGGCCGATGTACCAAGTAGACTCAGTCTCACCCCACTCCAAGAAACTAAAAAAGAACTCTACTAGTATGTTATAAATCTACCGCGAACTTCTGGGGTGCTGACTAGGTACAGGTGTCATTTGGGTCACAAGGCAAAGTGAATTTAAACTCGCGTCGTGAGCAGGAAAGCCTGGGAGCCATACCTCTAAGGAGATCAGTAAATAGAGTCTAAAATAGCTTTTAAGTTTACAGACACATTTTCCGGCTACCCCCTCTCCCCTTAGGGAGACAGTTCTGGCGGCACTCATGGAATTGGCCCAAGTTGGTCTATGAGCACTCAATTTGTCCCCTGAAAATTATCATTTCGTCAAAATCACACGCACGCACGCGCACACACACCACAAGTGGCTGGTATTCTGGGCCCATTTCAAGTTGCAGTGTACTCACTTAACGACGCTGTTAGTAACTCAGACTATACAGTTTCGAATGATAGGAAGAATTGTGAATAATGAATTGGAAGGAACGTGAAAGGAAGTGGCTGTGACCTAATTTGAGTTACTATTCGCCATATTTCGAGATATTAATTTTCCTGATATACTGTTTATATTATAACTAGGGACCGGATTTTTATGCCCTAATAATCCCTTAAATATGTATGCATTTATGCAATAAAAACTTCCGAAATATGCATTAAAATATGCACATAAAAATTTATACCAAATATTAAAATTGATTTTACATTATTTTAAGACTAACAAATCAATATTTAAGTTCATTTTATGTAATCACTGAATGATTCATTTGCAATAAAAAGCTATACTTAAATACAAATCATGCAACAAAGCAAAGATATTTCATTACAAATTTAAAAAAAAACAATGGTACTCATATTTAGCTCTCCGAACTTTCAACTTCTCTTCTGTTGCAGTTCACAATTACTAAATGTTTTAGGTTTTCCATAGTTAGTCGCCTCCTACTGTCTCGTAAGATGTCCTTATATAGGGAAAAACTTCTTTCCACCTCACAGGAACTTAGGGGCGCATGTACAAAAGCCGCTATTTGCTCCACTGTTAGTGACTTTTTACTTGGCAGTTCAGTACGATTACCGGCTAAAGTTTCTTCAATTTCACAAATTTGTTCATATCCTGGATTTTTTGAAAGAATGCTGTGTACTTTTTCCTTTACTACTTCACCGACTCTTCCAGGAACCGAATTCAATTTGGAAACAGTGGTTGGAACACACTTAACGACTGATACAAAGTAGTGTTGCTATTGCTTGCCTCCAGTGAGGAAATGGCGGATGGAAGATGAGAGGAGTGAGCAGATATATAGGAAAGATTAGTTTCTAGTTCTGCGTTTTTTAGTACATCTTGGGCAATTTGAATTGATGCTGCACTTTTGGGATCAAATGTATTCACGACATTCCTAACTGTTTCTAAATGTTCGGTATAATAACTCGCTGCACACAGCCACGTGCCCCAGCGCGTTAAAATTGGTTCTGGCGGAAGTGGAACGCTCGGTGCTACTGCTTTGAAGGCTTCTTTTCTGTATGGCGCTTTAACAAATACCTTCTTCACAGAAGACACCAACTTGTCAACAAGCGGAAAATTTGCACGAATTGTTTCTGCAACACGGTGCAACCCATGGGCAAGGCAAGTCAAATGTGTCATATTTGGAAATATAACTTTAAGAGCAGTACCGGCTTTCATCATATAACTTGCGGCATCAGTCACAAAGAGCAATACGCGCTCATACTGAATGCCATTCGGCCATAGTAAATTCATGGAATTGATAAAAAATTCGGAAACTGCGGAGCTATTTGTGGTTTCAAATTGCTCTACCGCAAGAAGATATGGGGTAGATTGTTCATTCTTATTAAGGGATCCAACTATACAATTTGCAATAAACCGTCCCTCACAATCTTGTGTTTCGTCGATTGATACCCACACAAAATTATCTTGAATCTTATCTCTAATGCTTTCAATTGTAAGATCGTAACACTGCTTCACGTAATTTTTGCGCACAGTAGATTCATCCGGCACTTTGCACTGTGTATACTTCTCTATGAAGTTTCTCAGAGTAGGATTGGTTAGTTTCCACAGCGGAATATCTGCCGCTAAAAAGGCTTCGCATAAATCAAAGGAAAACTGTGAAAAACTATTATTAGAAAATTCACTAAGCAATTTTTGAACAGGAGCACTTTTCGTGGATTTAATTTTAATATTCTCTTTGTGTATATTAGTGTTCAAATGCTGAAGCACTTGAAAGCGTTTTTCACAACCAACTGTTTTCTCACACGCTCGGCAATAAAGAATTTCGTTATCCGTACTTATCATCTCTCCTTCGAACTCCCGCTGATACAGCTGTAATTTAGTTTTCTGACTTACTTTCACTTTCGGCATGACTACAGAAAGCTAAACAAACTTAACTACAGACTAGTCACCACTAATGTGAATGGCCCCCAGCTTCAAATGAAGAAGCGTAACGAACCTCATGGAGACTTCGGAAATAAATAAGTGAAGTCCCTTATCGGTTGAATAGTATTACGTTGATAGCGGCTACATGTGAACGCTTCCGACTAATCTCTTCGCGGCCACTTTGATGGTACGCGGATGAGGCAAGTTACGAGTAGAGGGATCGGGGAAGTCCCGTCCTGGGTATTGCATCAGAAACATGAATCATGACAAAATGTTGAGTCAAATATGCAACATATTCTAATACGGAAAAGAAAAATTGTATACACACGACCATGATTGAAAATTTGAACATAAAATTAAAAAATATATATGATAAACATTTTAAAAAGGAAATATGCAGTATAAATAGAGATCTTCGAAAATATGATGCTTATTCATAAAACAGGCAAAATATGCATTTATATGCACCATCAAACCATGTCCAAAATTTAAGAAATGAAGTAATTCATACATATATCCAAACGAGCATACTTTCTGGTTGCAAGAAAGAAATATACATTTGCATTAAAATCCGGTCCCTAATTATAACGAGATACAGATTACACCCTAAATATATTTAGTTTACTTCCTTCTGCTGATTACATGTTCTTATAAAAACCCAGACATGTTCCTGTCATAAATAATCAAATCCCGGGGGTGTACCATATTAAAGGAAAACTTTACAATTCATAAATAAATATATATAAAATATAAAGGATTAAAACTAATATTATGTTAAAATCCATATATGTAGGCTGTAAAGTAAAGTACATTTGTTCCTGTACTTAACTAATTAAGCACTATGCCATAAAGGCGTATGGGGGAGAGAATATATAGGTACACGTTTTCTTGACTTCGGCACCACTTGGAGGTGAGCGGTCTGCTTCACGCCCCAGCAGCTTTATCCCGGGAAAGGAACCCATGGTACCCATTGTATAGGAAGCTGGGTGGGTCCCAGTACCACTCTGGGCGATGTTGAGAAGAAGAAATTCTTGGCTCTGCCGGGACTCGAACTCTAACCCCTCAGTCGTCCAGCTTGTAGCTAGCCACTATACCGACGGCGCTATCCCAGCTCCCCATTCTTGAAACAAGTACTAAACTTTATTTTGGGTGGCTACCACACATGAATTATGACAAAGCAACGGATATCAATGTGAAACTACAAAGACGTTGATACACACAAGGTACAATTATTAGACAGTAAAGCCGGGTCCAGACTTGTTGCGTATCCCTGTATCGTATCTCCGTTGCGTATCGTCCAATGCAACGCGACAAAATTTGGCGTCCAGACTTGTTGCGTATCTCCCTTGCGTATCAACCGATGCAACGCGATAAAATTTCTCCTTGGCAACGAAGAAATGAATCTCAGTCTGTAGCCAGATTTCAGTCAGCATTGACTACACCCAACCTGACGGTAGCAGCGGCCGCGTACATCTATCTTCACTATGCTATAAAGGGAAGAAGAACAAAATCACGACGTTTGTGGATATCACCGATCTATGCCAGTAGGAAAGTATACAATGGGTCCAATCTTTTGGCGGACTTAAATTTTCAGTCAGTCAGTGGGATGTACAAAAATTTCACAAGGATGCATCCGTCAGATTGTAATGTTCTGTGTTTAGGGGATTCCAAATAACATCCCTCTTTTTATATTCATCAATTAAATATATAATGCTCTCCTTACTCCACTCCATTCAGAGCATATAAACAGAGAATCACAAACAGAAGAACGCACACTGGTGATGACTACACTCCAACTGTCTGGAGCTGATAAGCAAGCGCGATGCAGCCGCCTACACGTCCAGACTGGCACCACTGCAACCCGAGTCGTCCCTTTGATGCGACGGGAAAAGACCGCCAAGCGAGCGAACAGCCCGTTGCGTATCATTTTCCAACGGAAGGATGATACGGGGTACCGTCCACACTGATACGATACGGGGATACGCAACAAGTCTGGACCCGGCTTAAAAGAACCTCATACCTCCAAAGGAGGTCACTGAGCAAAATTGCAGACGTTTGCCGCCCAACAGCAGTCACTAATACCTCCCGTAGATGGGGGAAGCATTATAGATACTTCTCAGCCAGTAGAGCCGGTCTCGCTGGCTGGGCGGGACTGATGGTAAGTACCAATACCGGCAGGATATAGAGGCTGGTAGAAATCATAAGAGGGAAGCACAATGGACCACTACAGGTCTAGGTGCATGGGAAAACCCACCCTCTCTAATAACTAACTAACTAAACAGTAACGTTATGAAAGAGACGCTACTTAAATACTATAAGCTTGTGGCAATACCAGATCATCCCTAAGGATATAAGTGCTGGGCACTTAACAAAACGACAGAAGGTAGATGAAAGCATTAGGCTCAGAATTTGAACAGATATTCCCTAATTGAATTTTGGATTCCAAGGAGTGGACAGTACACAGAAATTGCAGAGAGAGCAATACATTTTCTGATGCCATTTGCTACGATGTTCGAACGATGTAGGAACATCGAATAGCTTCAACGTAACACGCATATCCAGCACATCGACATATTCATATCTACTGTAATTTTATCTTTATTCCTTTGTGACATTTCTTCCTGTATACTGTTAGATAAAAAATTTGAATTCCATATTGTGATGCATATGACCATTGCTAAACACATTCTCGTAGTTATGCTCTCAACAATAGAATGACATCCGTTACCGAGTAACGGGTCGCTAAACGCGTTTCCGCAGCAACGAACAAGCGCAGAATAATAGAGAAACTGTTGGAGGTAATGATTTCTATTCGGTCCTTCCTGAAGTTATAAAGAGAAGAGACGTGAGAACGCTCAGTGAGTTCAGAAGCTGTAAGAGAACTGAAACAAGAGGACGAGAATGGAGCGAGTCCTCGGCAGTAGACTGATTGTATATAAGAGTGATTATAAACGAAGGCGTCAATAATTCCAATCCAAAACCCTTTGTTATTAGTCACGGATCCCCAGACAAGTGACAATATAATTTTAAACTTCTTCAGCGTCCACAGCACATCGCTAACACACAGAAAAATCATTGAGAGGTCCTTCAAGACCCTTGGCAATTTTCAAATTGTCTAGGGGAAGCAGCGTTTGGGAACACTAGTCTCAAGAAAAGCAGGCATGACTATGCCCCAGATGTACAGTATATACAATATATACCACAGACAGTGCTGTAACAGTAAAAATGCTGATGTCAGAACGTTCTCTGAGCATTGCCCAATGTTTGGTGTAGATGTTTCCGATGCAGACTCTGACCCCATTGATCTGGTAGCCTTTAGTACCTTTAAATAAGCTTGTTTAATGGGCTCAACTTAGTATTTCCTCTCCTTCCATTTTTTTACTTGATGTAAGAGCCATCCACTAAAAAGTTACACTAGGCCATTATCACCAACCTTCAGCATGACATTAAACAAGCTGCGTTATATATCATATCACTACATCTTACAGCTATTTGTACTGTCTGACAGTAACATTCTAAGCTTTCAGTTTTGCCAGTTCTTTTACAGATCCTCTAAGCAGTTGACATTCTGAATTATTCGTTTGGAAGAATACAGTAGTAGCCTGTTTTGGCAGAGTTTGCTTTTCGTTGGGAGCCTGGAAATAAAAATAACTCGTTGAGTGTGGGATGGAAATCTTGTTTTCCCAAGCACGTCATCAATTACGTCATCTGTTGACATGCTGGCTTTGATTCAGTCCTCTAACATCAGGCATATACAAATTTAAAATTAGAAGAAAGTTTACAGGAATGTAGTATTAGTTTGTAGCAATTATATTCAAACATTACCATCTGTTTTCATGAATACAAAGAATATGCAGTAATCAGATGTAATAAACAGTGTCACTGCATCTCCATTGATGAGGATCAGCCCTGTGTAACAGACCAAACTGAGTATGAACCGTTCCTAATTTACATATAGACACTGATCCGTTTCCGAAATATTGTTTGAAGAGACTCCAGACGATGTGCAGCGTCCAGAATAATAGTCATGTGTATTGTAACATATCATGTGTGACTAGTTTAGTCGGATGTAAGTTATTCACAGGGGTCAGCTGAGAAGCGGATCAATTTCCTAAATGTCTGTATGTTCAGTATATCCTTACAATGGAACATTTCTTATAACTGTGGTACAGCTTTATAGACAAAAGAGAAAGAAAGAAGGAAAAATACCTTTTTTTTTGCAGATGTCTCACCTCAACGAAAACAGATTTAACGTTCAAATTCTTACTATTATTGCTTATCTATAGTCTTCTGTCTCCTAAACATACATTTCAACATCTTTTTAGGTAATACTCATATTGGGGTATATAAATAAAATCGAACAGTATATGTCTTAGGGAACTGATAATGAATATTTCACCACCTGTGGTGCCTGTTAATGGAATGTCGAAAAAAAGGACACACATTCTTCAGTATTGCTCTTCTTTGTTCTGACACGGGATCCACACGTTTGGGGTTTCAGCAATTTTCAAGCAAGACGCGCACACATGACACTTTGTGAAAGATGGGGAATCACCTATCTGGTCTAACCAATCAGGATATAAATCACAAGTGCCACTGGGAGCTAGGCATTGACCACTACAGATCTTCATGAAGCGTCTTCACAGTACTGTGGTTTTGTAATTTAACTGTGGCAAAGAGGCTGAGATCAGTTTACAAGAATGCAAAAAGTGAAATCTAGTGCCAGGTCCCATTAACTTCAGCGCAAATTCAAAGCTGTATTCAATCCTGATGTGAAACTTATCTTCTGTCAGTCATATGGAAAAATCTACTGTCACACATCAGCATCCTCAAATCATGCAATATTTACGTGGAAGCAATCATACTGCTACACTGTCATCTTAAAATGCCAGGCAGAAATTAAATCACTAATTGGTGAGTCTTCTGCTATAAGTTGTTTTGGGGACCCATTTCAAGGGCCACTAGTTTTGGAGCTGGACTGTTCATATTCACAAGGCACTGCTCTATGATGGGTAAACTCTGAAATACAGAATATGAGTAAAACCTGAACATACAGACAGCGTTCCGAAACAGCTAGTTCATATTCAGAGGTGCCGAAGACATCTAAACTCGCCCAAATCTCAAAGATCGATTTTCATCCCAGTCACAGTACTTTTTAATATTTATGCTAGTAAAACGTAGCACAGTGCATGTTTCGACCTTGATACTAAATGTGGGCATGAGAGAGCTAGCAAACATCGTCTTTTTTCTTTTTCTTCGTCTTCAGAACACTGAGTATGTGAATTCAAAACAGGTTTGATTCCCTGTAACAGGGCTGCCCAACTGGCAGCATGCAGACTGTAACGGGGCCGGCTATTGGTTTCATGCAGACTGGAACATAAAAGTATATGTTGCTGTCTCATCACCAAAATTTGGGACAAAATCATGACATAAAGAGAGGTAACAGATGTTTTAAAAATGTGGCACAGTTCAGATATTTGGTGACATCGATAACAGATCAAAACCTGATTCAGGAGGAAATTAAGAGGAGATTGAACTCAGGTAACGCTTGCTACCATTCAGTCCAGAATCTTTTGTCTTCTAGTCTGCTGCCCAAAAACATAAAAATTGTAATATAACTCAAATTTTGCCTGTGGTTATGTATGCGTATGAAACTTCGTCTCTGACATTAAGGGAGGGACATAGACTGAGGGTGTTTTGAGAACAGGGTGTTGAGGAGAATATTTGGATCGAAGAGAGATAAAGTGACAGGAAGTTGAAGAAAATGGCATAATGAGGAGCTTCATAACTTGTACTCTTCTCCAAGCATAATTAGAATGATCAAGTCAAGGATGAAATGGGCAGAACATGTAGCATGAATGGGGAGAAGAGGAATGCATATAGGATATTGGTGGATATACCAGAAGGAGAAAGACCACTAGGAAGAGCAAGACATAGGTCGGTGGTATTAAAATGATCTTAGAAAAGGATGGGGTGGTATGGACTGGATCGATCTGGCTCAGGATAGGGACCAGTGGAGGGCTCTTGTGAACACAGTAATGAACCTTTGGGTTCCATAAAATGCTAGGAAGTTCTCAACTAGCTGCATAATTGGCAGCTTCCCAAGAAGGGCTCAGCTCCATAAAGTAAGTTGGTTAGTTTAGTCTCTAAGGCCTCTGATAGATGGGGGAAGCATTATAGACACCGCCAAGCAAGTGGAGGCCGAACTCGCTTGCTCGGCGGGACTGATGGTACACACAATTATCGGTGTCAGATAGAAAATGAAACAGCCACACACGTCCTGTGTGAATGTGAGGCTTTAGCTTCTTTACGACTATGTCACTTGGGTCAGTACTTTATGAAACCAAGTGACTATTTTGACACCCCCCACGTCTAAAATCCTGCACTTCATCCGAAGCGTGGGGTTGCTGAGGGAATAATTAAAATGGGGAAGCACAATGGACCACTGAGGTCTAAGTGCAAGGGCCGAGTAGGCCTACCCCTTCATACATACATACATACAAGTTAGTTAGTTAGTTAGTTAGTTGCACAAAACACTGGAAATCAAGATACAATTAGTCACCAGACAGATTCTGCTGTACCAGAATTGCAATGGATCAGATGAGCTTCTGTCCCCAAATCTGAAATCCAACTGAATCCTTTGTGTAGCTTGATAGATTGTCTTTGCCTTGTTCGACATGTCGTAGAATGACTAATGGATATAGTGGCTTAAGTACACTAGACATACATGTATCTCTAATTATGGTCAGAGAAAGGAGTATGTTCAAACACCACTTGTTGTTGGGCTTATTTATGTTACTGATTCACTTCAATTTTGCATTTTAAACTGCAGTATTTTTTTTACTTGCCATATATCTCCCATGTCCTATTTTGACTTAATCCTTTCATTTACAGTTTCATCTACCAGAAAGCCTCTTTCCATAAGATTTCACAATACAAATTCTGTATGCAATTCTTGTGTTCCTCCTAAGCCCTGCTTACTCACACCTTGTTATAACATCATAAAAATGTTATGTAAATAGTATGTAAAGATGTGCCTTCGTGTGTATGCTTTATTATTTGTCACTGAGAGACTGGAAAGAATAAAAGGAACACATATGACCTTTATATGTTCAAATCCTGTATGACTGCTGTTATGTTCATAATGTTGTGAAGACTTTATGGCCACTCTGTACTACCATTTGGTCAACATAATGCATTTGATCCACTAGCACCTTGAGTCAGTCAGTGGCACATATGGATGCCCTTTGTGGGTCACCAACTAAGATCAACTCAGTTGATTGAAACAGTAACTGAAGAGGTGCTGAGGTGTGTGGGAGCTGAAATCAGTTATCAGTTAAATACGTCATGTGGAAATTTAAGGACAGAAACCCTTTAAATTAACCTTCAATTTGGTGTTTTGTTTTTTATTTTTGTAATGGTTAAGAAAATATATTCTGAAGCCCCTGAATGACTTCTAGATATTCTACACAATAAATGTTGCGTTAAGTAGAATTTTACTGCTACATGGATGTCCTGTTCTCTGATTTATTTTATGAAAAGAGTTTCACAGCATGTCATGATATTAATCTTAAATTTCTTTCTTGAAACTTTGTAGTTTCTTTTGCAGTTATGAATGGGAATTTCAACACCTCTAAGTTTCAGCCTGATCTAGGGAACTGGAAATCCACAATTACTGGCCATCACTGGATTTACAGTATATTACTGCTCCAGAGAATAAGTGTTTAATTTGTTAAACTTTTAGCAATTGCAGTTGCAATTCAGTCTAAGCAGCATTCATGGCTGTGATCCTTTATTGCATATGCAAAAGGAGAACATCATCTCTGAAGGTCCAAGACCAACTTACATTAATTACATTGAAATGGTTGTTCTGATGTTGGAGTCAGGGTTGTAAGTGAACCAGAGCGATTCAGAATGGCGCCCCAATCCATTTTTTCTTTCTTTTCTTTTTTTTTCTTTTGACCTGGCACTTATTTAAAAAATTATATCAAACATGAATACATTTCAGCTTATTCAATTTCTCACCTATCTACATGAAGGAAAAGGTTCTTGAATATACATATTTTGTGTGCTGTTTATCATTCAGTTCTGTGCTTAAAATGTAAAGCTGTCAAATATAAAAAAGAACAGCCACACATTACAATTCATACCAACTTCCTTCAACCCAGAACTGTGTACCAGACTGCTCTAGCACTTTAACTTGAAGGACTACACCTCTGATTACAGGTACCATCGTTCAAACTTAATGCCTCCAATTTACCACATTAATATAGGTTGTACCTTAAATACTCACCTGGCAAGCCTTGAGCTTTCTCAACAGTGCTATCAACTTTGAAATCATTGTGTCCCAAGTGAGACTTGCATATAACAACAGAGTGGTGTAGTAATGACAAATGTTACGTATTATCTGTATTATCTTGCTTGCTACTGGATGATGTCCTTGTGACTAGGTACTCTATACCCCAGGCTACTACACATGTGAAGATCAGCAAAGTCTGGGAGTGAATACAAAGTGGGAAGCTTCCAGACACATCTCGAATAACACCTGTAGATAAACCAAAGCACAGCGAATGTCATACAGAATGAAACAGACAACTGTGCTAACTCATCTGATTCATTTAATTTTCTCTTCAGAAACAGGAGAACACATTCATTAGTCTGACATATACTGGACATTTCTCGTCACCTTATTGTCGTTAAAGAAACATGTTTCAGGAGCTAATTCTGCTTCTGCCATCAGTTACAGAGTATGAAACCTACTAAAATACAAAAAGAAGTTTACCAGAAGGCTTCATAAATGGCAGGACAACTGAAATCACTGTCTGTATTCAGTAAGTAGGAGGCTATTTCAAAAGGGATACATATGTTTAAAATATACTGAATTTAGTATGTGTATGAGACAGAAATTTGTCCCACCTCTATAGAATGTAAAATTATTTACTGTCACAGATCTCTTGATTTTCTTTATTTTTTCTTTTTTGTGCTTAATAAAATAAGAGGGAATCTGTGTTTCCCCACCTGTCTAAATGTAATGAGTCCAAAATTACTAAATACATTTTAATCACATTTAGTTATAGCAGGGGGGCCAACCACTAGAATTTGGTCTGTGGCAGGCTATACCTTACCTGAAACTCAAAATTAACCCACCATTTTCTCTTACATGCCTCAAGGTACAAAAATATTGATACATAACATAAAATGTAGAGTAGATTCTAAACAGTTCTGACCATAGTGTATACCTTTTTGGAATCTGTCTGTCTGGTATACTAAAAACTAGAGAACGCAACATTTGTTTCTGGACTCAGGTGAGGGGGAGAAAACATCTACTCTGTTAGGTAACTTAATAGGAGCTAACCTCAATCACTGAACAACCCATACCAGTACCACTACAGCCATATAAATATCTAAGACCAGGCTTTGTCAAAGGGAAATAACAGGAAAATGTACAATAAAAATTGTGACAAAACATGCACCCACCTGAAACTAAGAAAGGGAGGTGAAAATTTTATGCAACATACCTAGTCAACAAACCAAATCCATGAAAACCAATGCACACAATTAAACGGAGAATTTTGTTAAACAATTTTCTGCATACCACTAGTGCCATCTGTGGAGTAAAAACTGAACACTCAGGACTAAAACCTAATAGAAACCCATGAAGAATCCGTCACACCATACTAATCTTCTCTGTGAGTTGGCAGCCTCATTCCTGATAAGAAGGAACCAGATGGAAGATTCAAACTGAGTTGGCTGATCAGATTGGTTAAACATATTGTAACGTGTCTGGAATCCAGAAGAGTCGCTTCTATGGAAACACTAGAATAGACCATTACATAGGAAGTAACAATAGCGGCACTGTAATCCCAACAGTGAGCCGTTGTGTAGAGAACACCGAATCTCCACGGTTACGACGAATACGCGAAGCGTTCCCACAGAGACAACGCAATAACAATGGGTCATTGCGTAGGAGACGTGGAACCGACAAAGCAACGTTTCCACTGCTATAACAGAGGATTCATTTTCCTAGCAGCGGCCAAGGTTATAAAATAGCCCAGCTTCGACGAGAGACAGTCAGTCTCGGAATAGCCAGCTAAGAGGTCAGTCGTGATCGAGCCATCTTAGAGGAGAGTCCTAGAATAACCGCCAGAGAAGAGAGTCCAGTGTCGGCCGGAATATTGTAAGCAGTGATTGTAACACTGCAAGTGCAAATGATTGTAAAGTGTGTGTAAGGCAAGCGAACAGAATAAACTCGCTATATCAGACAACGGCGTGAACTTATTTGTAGCGTGACACACTAAACATGCTACAATATTCTCTAGTTTGTGGAATACTGCATGATAGACAAAGCCCATAAAACCCAGAAATTCTGAGGGATTAAAAGTTTGACTTCATTAAAATCTACAGCTCCTATGTCCATTGTGTCCTCATGCAGTGAATATTTAACAAACTACAAGAAAAAATTGTCTCTGCCTTTTATTTAATTTGACATCTGTTGGGTGACAAGGTTTGGCATTATGAATCACAGGGAACATATTTCGAAAATATACATGCTCTGCTCTTGTTCTCACCTATGAGAGGGCCTAATGCTGCAATGAACAGTCCCTTGGCCACCATATGGAGTCCAAATGCTGCAGGCAACTTCTCCAGGCTACAGTGTTCAGATATAGTGAGTGTGAAGTTGATGAGTGTGGCTCCTCTGAAGAATCCATTTATCACTAGAGTTACCATCAATGCTGTATATTCTGTCTGTTCTGCAAGTGCTGTAACATTACAGAATGGTACAACATACCAGTAACTTAATTTGAGACAATTCTGTTTACTGGCACTGTTTGTACTTAATACTCAGAATATTTAACAGACCTGTCAAAGAAGTACTATCTTTTGGAATGTGACACCAAGTAGTCTCGTAGAAGTTCTGCAATGTTTCAGAGGAATGTACTGCCTCCATCTTCAGGGATGAAGAATAAGTCAAGCAATAAGTACTTGTTGCTTTCTTCTTGTTAGCAGGTAGCGAGCTTGCAAGGTTCTTGCTTGGCTTATTCTTTGACTGTGAAGAAGGAGGTGACCTGTTCCTCTGAAACATCAGTTGACTTTCAACAGACTACATACCATTATATCCCAGAAGATGGAAAGCCTCATAACCACTGCTGTGAAAACCTCGAATCCTACACAGAGTTTTATTTAAAACATATTTTGGAGGAGTTGCGAGGGTAACTTCAAATTTGATTTCAGAAAGATAAGTTGTGAGGATTAAAAGTGAAAGGAACTAGATCTCGATGTCTAATGACATGCTTAGTACTAGCAGTGTTGAACTGTCAGTTGCTGTTGTCACAGTGTAAGTTTCTCAGTGAAGTTTATTTTCTTTGATTGAGTTTGAAAAAATTACAGAGAAATAATGGAAACTGTAGTGCTGTCAACATCCATAATATGTGGAAAAAGGAACAGCATAGCATTCTCATTTTCTCATTTTCAGATGGCAGTCTGATCACAAATATTACTATCACTGAATTGACCAAAATGATATTGTGGCATGTTCACTGAAGGCCAGAATAATTTAATTAGCACAGACAGCCATTGCAAGTCAATAGCTCTGTAAACACACGTCCATGGCTACCAGATCACATGATCATGGCAGCACGCAACAGAGGAACACGTCATGTCCGCATCTACATATTCATAAGAGACAAACCCATCTTCTCAAGAGAAAGGATGTTAATATAAGGCCTTTGACCACAAGTGTTCAGTGAGGGGGACTTTGGTCATGAGTCTCAAGGGGCTTGGGGACAAGGCAAGCTGATTGGTGGTAAACCACGAGTTATAAAGTAACTGTGACTTTGATTCAGTCTAGAGAGATGTCTAGATAGTCTGCAGCTAGACAGACCAGTCCAAGTCTGTGGCTGTTGTGAGACAGTGGCTCCTGATGGAGTTGTGGGAGATGGAGAAGTCCCCTATTGTTAAAATTGTTGTGTAACAATGACAAATTTGTTGTGAGAAAGTTGCTGGCCAGCAGCGATATGAATATAGAAGCTGAGGGATCTACAGCATTAGAAACCATTATCAGACAACAAATGAAGACACAGCAGATTGAGAAGACTTAATATGTCCTGTAGAGAACTGTGGAGTGTATAAATTAGTGACAGTTCTACAGTTACTTGTAGTTATGATTTGTAAGAGTCTAATTAATCCATCTATACTCACTTATCACATGACAATATTTAAAAGTTGCCCCAAAGTTTAGAAATAAATGGAGTATAACTGTTCAGGTTAAGATTACTAAAGAGTAATTTGGGAGAACTCTTCACGTGAAACAATATCTTATCCTGTTTAAACAAATAAATATACTGCAAAGATTTTTTAAAATTATATTTTAATCAAATTTTGCTACACAGCCAGAAGTCCAGTTCCTGGATATGATTGTTACTGATTTGCTTATGGTTGGGTAATAAGGAAATTTTTGAGCACTTCTTTCTCACATATAACATAAGAGAGACTTATGAACTATCATTTGATTAGCTGGAATTCTGCAAGTAACACAACAGTTGTCACAATCTTATCCCTTGCATACTCACAGCAATAATTAAATTACAAACAGGGAAATGTAACAGACAAAGAAAAAACATTTACAGCAGGGAAAAAAGAAAAGAATTCATGTGAATAACGCTCCAAAGAAAATGTGCTGTTGCTACTGCTGCTTTTCATAAAGAAAAAGAAAACTGAAAATATATGTTAGGTTAAGTTACCTGATCTGGAGAGGCCTAGGAAGATGGAAGCTATTGCAAAGAGTGTCCTCCTCCTTATCTTCACTCTATCACAGATAGGTGGCAGTACAGCACGTGCCAAGATATCTGACACAGCAGTCATGGACAGGAAGAAAGCTGTGTCTTGCTTTGTATATCCCAAGTCATTTAAGAAGAAAGGAACTATCATCTTAAAATTCAATTCTGCAACATAGAATATTGAGAGTCCAAACAGAATGTTGAGGTAGATGAGATCTTTCAATAAGTCCAAGTCCATGAAATGTACAACCCGCTTCCAGTATGAGATGTGACGGGGAGATGTTGACATCTCCGATTCAATTTTGTCATCCCCTTTCTCAGATGTTGGTAAGTTCTTGTTGATATCATTGTTTACAGGTGATCTACTCTTCCTTCCAAGATTTTTCATAACCAGACCCCCAGGTTGGCCATCTTCCTCATCACTGCCCATGTGCTGCAGACAATGTGCACATAATTACTGATGAAATAATCATGTTTTAAATGTAAGGTAGCAGTAAATAATCTGGATGTTTGAAATAGCAACAAGTTATTCTCAAAATATGGCTTAGAGACTGGATTATCAGATCATAAACATGAAAATGTGGAATATACCCTGTATCATATATTTAGAATAACAGGGCTACAACTGAGAGAAAAAATAGTTTTGGTACTGTTTACAGTATAAGTTGTTTTTAAAATGGTGTAACAAAGCAATGAAGCCTTAGACTTTGGTCTCCATCTATATGTTACTGTATCATCGGGATATATTTCTACCCAGAAGATGGAGTTCCAAAATGTTAACAACCATCCAGACTACATAGTATTGTAACTCAGAAGACAACATTGTTTACTGTTATAATTTTCCAGTTACTGCATCCAACTACATTCAACTTTGTTTCTTACACATTTATTTATCATTGCTACTTCAGTTTCTTTCTGTCAACTTCTGACATAAAATTCACAATATAGAAGAAAGAAAATTTATTTTGGATCATTAGGAAATAAAATAAAAGTTAAAATTCAAAATCAGGACATCAGGACATTAGGTAAAGTATGAACGTGCAAAGATTACAAATAATTTTATGAAATTCAGCATGCAGTGACACGAACATACTACCACAGTCAATAAGTTCGTGGAATTGCAACAAATCGTTGTACCGGAATTTACTGCCAATATGTTTCAGCAATGTTTTCGACAGCTATATCAACGTTGGCAGACTTGCATAGCAGCCAATGGAAATTATTTTGAGGGCCAATGTGGATCTGTGCAAGTGTATGTGAATACCTTGTAATATGATGCAATAAAAAAAACCAAAATCCACGAACTTAATGACTCTACCACGTACGAGTATATTATGCAGGTATGATGATTCTTTTAAAAGCGAGTGAAGAAAGACCAAGGACAAGGTAGAGAAAGAAGATATCCAAAAATAAAAGCAAATAAGGAATAAAATAAGAGAATAATTCTGGGAGGGTAAATGAAAATGTCAAAGGCTTTGTCACTGGAAAAGTCAGTGGGTTGCAGTGGTGTGGAATGTTAAGATGCAGTTTTCACACTGCAAAGTTAACTGGTAAATAATGAGGTCAGTAATTCAGGAATACAGCAGGCAGTCCAATACTGTTAATTCACTGTACTGGAACTAAACTGGTCTGCTGTTGGGCATGGAGTGATCATTTAAATATGCACTATGATTCAATCAACTCACCATTTTCTTGGATAAGACAGAAATATACATGAAAATAAACTATATATAAAACAGTAAAAAACTGCCATAAGCTAGCTAAAAGAATCAGCTCATGTACCTTTCTGCCATCTGTGAATGACAAGTGAAAACAGAACAATATTGCTAATCAAATACTTGCAAACAAGATGCATTATTGTGAAACACAGACTACATTACCTGTCATAAGTCTCACTTGAAATTTCAACACAGTGGGTTAAAGCCTACATTTCAATAGATATTTTTCTATTCTTAAGACATGTTGACAAAAATATCATAATTTTATGGGGAATATGTTTTAATTTTCTTTTCTACATATGATTATCAAAGTCTCAACCTACAGCAGTACTAAACACATAAAACTGAGCTTTTGTTGGCAAATTTACTCAGAGCTAGAGAGTTGTGATATGTAGCATCCTTTCCATCTGCTGGTGGATAATTCAGTGCACATATGTGTTAACCAGTGTGTGTGTGTGGTGGGGTTCTAAAGTTAGGAATATTGTTGGTAACAACTCTTACAAGATTACACATCATGAATATAAATAAAACTGATATAGGTAGATTATTTTATGCATTAAAGAATTCCTCTGGGGGCACATGGTTCAAGTTCATAATGCGTGAAACTGCGATAATCACATCACCTCATCAACAACCACATTTTCATGTTTACCTACTTAATTATAGTGAGTCACAATAATTACCGTGTGAATCTGGCAAGTGCTGCCAGTAAAGTCCATGCTGGAAATGTTTGATATGACTGACTCTTTGCGCTTACGAGCTGACATACTTCCAGTAGATACAATACGCAGGAGTTGCTGAGAACGTTTCCTGCTGATCGGTTCCTGCTTGTCTATATCACCAGAGGCAGGGATGACTGTGACCACAATCTTAGATTTATCCAGCAATGGGGACTGTGCCTCATATTCAAGCTCCTGTAATGAAGAAACTGGGCTGTTACACAACAGTTCAACATTTCAGACTTTTATGACACTTTACTGCTCAAAATGCAACAAAAGAAAGTAAAATCATGTTCCCTGCCATGCTTAACAAATTAAAATGCTTTGTATAAGGGGCATGATTTTGTTGTGACAAGACTCAAAAGATTTAAAGATTTTATCCTGTAAAACTGCTTATTTACTATAGCATCAAATTATTATAAACAATAAACAGAGAGGGGTAGATGTAATCAAGTAGAAGGAACTAAAAACATGATCAGAATAACAAGTCCTAACCAGCCATGATTTCAGAGTTGGAGCCCCAAGGTACAGAATTAATATCATTTTTCTTCTAACCTTATTTTCAAGTTGCTGATTCTCTTCCTCCTTGGGTTCCTCTGGCCGGAGATGCCACTTGATAGGCTGCAGTAGCATGGAACCCACAAGGGCATGGAGGGCAACACCTCCCAGAATGAGGACAGATCCACGAAAATTGTATTCCTCCAGCAACAACTGCACTGCTTGCGGCATTGCCATCATGCCCAATGCAGTACCTACCATGGACAAACCAATGGCCTGACCCCGTTTCTTGCTGAAGTAATGATTCAATGCTACAAATGTAGATGACCATGCAAAACCAACCCCTAAACCTGAAACAAAATAAATTACATCTTTAATTGCCTCTAATTTAACAATTACAGTGGAACCTCGCTTAACGAGCACCTCTCATAATGAGTAATTCGTATAATGAGCAAAACAAATTGTAAAAAAATTACTCCCTTAACGAGCGACGTTTCACATAACGAGTGATGAGAGGGGAAGACCCGGATTGTGCGCTTGCTACATCAGTCTGTGTTTAGCACTCGTTCCGCTAGCATCTTAGTGTCGCTTGTGATCACACATTTTCCAAACTTGTGTTCAGACATATTATTTGTGCAAAGTTTAATAGCCCTTGCAAAAATGTCCCCGAAGAAAAAGCCGCAAAAAGACAGCCATAAGAGAACAAAAATAACCGTAGAAATGAAACGTAAAATCATTGAAAAGCGAGAATGAGGTGTGAGCATGGCTGATCTAGCACGCACATACAATCGGTCTACATCAACAATTTGCACGATTTGGAGTTGCATTGTGTTTCACAGCAAGAAGTTGTGGAGGAGAGTTTGTCAGAGGAGGAGGAGGTAACAGCAAAGCAACAATCTTCTGCCGCAATAAGAGAAATGCTGAAAGCATGGGAAACTGTTGCATCGTACATTGAGAAGCATCAGTCTAATAAGGCATGGCTATGAGCGCTACAAATTTATTTAATGATAATGCTGTGTCGCATTTTCACCATATTTTGAAGCGTCGGCAAAAACAAATGTCTCTAGACAGCTTTCTAGTAAAAAGAATTAGATATGTATCATATATAATAAACTAATTGTTTCGATTTTTTTTTTCTGTGAATCGAATTCACATTCCAGGTTGTTCATTCCGCATAGAAGAAAAGATGATGATGATTCACGCTCCTTAACAATGTATATACAATTTTCTTTGAGTAAACGTTATACATAAAATTTTTTGAGTATTTCTTTCGGCATGGAACGCATTATCGTATTTTACATTAATTTATATGGGAAAAATTGTTTCGCATTACGAGTAAGATTCTGGAACGAATTATGCTCGTTAAGCGAGGTTACTTTACTACACACTGTACCTCACATCTCAAACTGATCTCCTTATAAAAGTTTGTCATGCAAGTTTGTATTAATTTCATGTGACGTTAAAGGCCTTGCCGTAGCTCAAGCGGTTAGTCGCTGGCTTCCCACCGTGGCGGCCCGGGTTCGATCCCGGGTCTGGTCAAGTGGGATTTGTGGTGGACAAAGTAGCGCTGGGACGTATTTTCTCCGAGTACTTCGGTTTTCACCAACTTCATTCCACCAAATTCTCCATCATCATAATCACCCGGGGCAGGTACAACAGGCCAATCAGTGGCCGCTGTGCCGAGTGGACCCAGCTGGACTCCTCCCCCCCCTAAGCGAATTTAATATGACGTTAACCTATATGTTATTAACTTTATAGATTGCAACCTATTATATATAAAATATTTAATTACTTATTTTATAGCCATCGACACAACAAAGGGGGGATATCTTCAATGAAGATGTTATTTACACTAATCACTGTCATCTTCATTTGATCATTGTTTCAGAATATTTTAAAAAAATCACGGACAATTTATGTNAAATACATCGAGAAGTTATTTGTCGCGATATACGCCCGATACGCGACAATATCATAAAGGAATACATCATATTCCTGCATTGGCATATTTTAGTACAATTGCATTAGAAGGATAATTAATGTAGAATCATTTCTCTGAATTATTAAACTCCGTGATTTTAGTCCGACCGAACGACCACCGCTTGTCGGTGAAGTTTAGTGCCAACTTTTGCGAATAGAGAATGTCGCGTGGTCAGCGCAACGAATCCCCACGGCCGTTAATTTCGGTTTTCTAGACCGGAGCCGCTATTTCCTTGAAATAGCTCCTCACTTATCATCACGAGGCTGAGTGGACCCCGTTCCAGAGCCACCACTTCTCAGAAAAAAATCTGGTAGTGCCGAGTATCGAACTCGGACCTCTGGATCTGTAGCCAGGAATGCTGACCACTAGACCACAGAGGTGGTCATTTTCTCTGAATTATTAGAGACAAAAATTAGTTCTGAAATGTTTTCCATATTGCTTGATATGGAGTCCACAAAACTTTCATATTCCCAAAAAACACTTTTTATATTTGAAATGGAAAAATGTTACCTTCTTTGACCTCTTATTTCATACAACCATCGTAAGACATTTACATTTAAAATATACGAAAATATATTAAAGTCTGGAGTTTATTTTAATCTGGAGGGCTGTTTAAATGAAACCCACTCCGGGATTTCTATGAGCGAAGACACAAGTAGAACCCATGGGAAATGAGGCAGCCCCGTGGATCTCCATAAGGAACTCACTGCGCTTCCGCTGGAATAACTGCCTCACCATGGCCATGATGTCTTTGTGTGACCAAAACTGAGGGACCTTCAGGGAGTTGCTCATGACCAGCTATATTAATGGGTTTTATGTCAACAGCACTTGTAACGCCCCATTTCAGTGTAACTGAACAATTAAGAGAATTTGGGAAATTAAAGTAAAAGAGCAAGATGTATACTCTTGCTCTGCCAGTCATTATTTGTGTCTGCTGTATGCACATGGGGAAGAACAAGGCGTTGGTGGGTGGACAATATTAGAATGGATCTTAAGAGAGCTACAGGTAGGATGAGATGGTATGGATTGGATAGATCTCACTCAGGATAATGACCAGTGGAGGGTTCTTGTGAACATGGTAATGAACCTTCGGGTACCATAAAATCCTGGGAAATTCTTGAGTAGCTGCAGAATTGGCGGCTCCTCCAGAAGGGCTCAGTTCCATGAGTAAGTAAGTATGCATACACCTCCAAGGATTTAAAACTAAAAGGGTTAAATCCCTGCATGGTTGTTAATACCTTGTAACTTTTGAACATATATAAATTCTATACAGTGAAGAACCAGTCTCTATATATTAGCAATGTAAAATTGTGACAGGCTCTGAAGAAAACTGAATATCTTGCTACTGGAATAAATAATATGGTCTTGAAATGTATGGGCTTCTACATAGAGACTACACTGAGTTGCACTGTGTCAAGAAAGTTCAAGTTTATCAGTTCACTTCTATTATCCCTTTCAGGACAAACCTCAAATATTCTCATGCCTATGCAGCATGTCAGTTGGACCAACCCTGAATATACTAAAAAATGTGAAAAATGAGAAAGGATAACTGTAACGTTGTATGTCATCATTCGGTATTTTTAGAATGTATATGTAGTCAGTCACTGATATTTTAAGTAAATAAATTGACCCATTCTAACCTTCTAAGAGGCATTCTACAGCACATCATTGAATATGGAAGACATAAATATTAATTTTATTTTAAATTTCATCAGCAAGAGCTAACAAAAATAACATAGAATTCTGTATAAAGATCACTCTTTTACAAATGTTACCCCATCTATCAATGGGTTTTCAATCTTAATGTGAAAGTCATACTGAATTCATATTAAACATATGGCAGTACATGATTTTTAAGTGGTAGAATATTTTATTGAAAAATTGCATTATAACCTCTAAATGTTAAATGAAAGACATCAAATCCAGAAGTGTTAAATGTGGGTTTCACTGTATCCAGTATTCAATGCATTACATGGCACATGGATACTACCAAGTGAAGGCCGATGAGTCAGACTCATGAATTAGCGCCATAGTTTTTCATTACACCCACAAGTTGGGATCATTAATAGTACTTATCAGGTTTATTTCACAAATTAAAGCAGTAAGATAGATACGAATTTCTAAAACCATGCTCATCATTCTCAGGCCACTATTCTCAATGACAGTGGATATCTATGAAATATTTATGTTCAATAAATTGAGTACAGTTTTACTGGGTACTTACCCCCCATAATACTATATGTTGAAAGGATATGTGCCATGCTCTCTGCAGGAAATGTGGTTATTAGTCCTAGTGCACTCAGTACAGCGCCAACAAGAGCCACTTTGCGGTATGAATACTTCCGGATAAGAGGGCCCACAAACAGACCTGAGGGCACCAACACTGATAAATTAACTTCCAAATTGAAGTATTAGAAAGAAAGACAGAAGTTATACATGTGTTCAAACACTGTACCATATGGAATACAGGAGTACAGATAAAATTAAACACCTTAATGTTGGCACTAGATGGAAATGAGTGATCAACTTCACTCCTCAGTAATTTTACAAACATCTATGTTACATCTTTGGTATACTCAATTAAACAAAAAAACCAATGATTCAAGATGTAATGTAATCAGGAAATGACTAATTCCATCATGTATATTTCAGCTATTCATCCATTCTCAGGAGTCTCCTCCAAATTATTAAAATTAATTTAAAATTTCACCTTTTATTACCTCTTACATTATTAATTTTAAAATAACTAAATCAGAATTATACATTCCTGTGTCAAACAGTAAAATATAACAGAGTGAAGATATGTATTAAAGCAGTCAATTTATTCTACGCTGTTTCCATACTCGAGTTGTTGATATTCTTAAGTCTTCTGAAAGATGAAGCAGACAACACTATGAGAAGCCTTTCAATACATTTCAGATTACGGACAACTAAAGACTGGATATAGCATAGATGGCCCTAACATCTGCAATGAGTCACAGAATATTTATTTTGATGTTCTAGTCATGGTGATATACTGATATAACTGCGGTTTAATTCTGTCAAAATAAGTAACGCAACAGACAATACTGTAAAATAATTGTTTTCTAATAACATGGTGGACACACAAGAGGAAGGCCAAATAGTCAAAACACATAGGGTGGAATTCAGTGTTTGTTACTTAAACTGCATCTTTCATCATATATTTTAATAGTGAACTTAACATAAATATTGTCAGCTTGTTATCCAATGGTATTTACACAATGGTTCTGGCCCATGCAGCCTTCTCCCAAACATAATCTGTATTCACCATCCTCTGCAGTCACAAATGTCCAACACATTAAAGTTGCACATTCACTCTCATGAAAACATGCTGTTTATAATATAATATACAGGGCTAACACTACACCACAGAAAAATCAAGCAGCAGCTGCCCAGGGCAGCATGATTTTAGGAGTAGCACATTTTACAACCAGCCTCTCCTTTTTTATTATGAATTCATTTATTAATTTATTAATATTTATTATTAATATCTGGTGACCTTTTGTTCCTATTGTATCATGACCATTAATTGGCAGTAATTAACATAAGTTATGCAACAACATAAATACATATGTTTTAAAAATTATTACACCACTGTCCATTTTTGACGCAGTATCTAGAAGATTCATGTTATTATCATGACAGTAATTTTGAGAAAGTTGATCTGTTTCTACCCGATGGAAAATGGGCTCAATTTGTCATCGCCTGTGATGGCACTTATCCCTGATAATAGCTGAAATTAATATAGGCAACTGAGATCATGTGGTCTGAATTCTATTGACAGCTCAACCTTGAAGCAATCTAAAGCATTATAGGTCAGCCCGACTTGATGGGAATAGTATTCAACCCTTCCGGGCTTGCACCTCCCCTCCCCACACACACACACACACACACACACACACACACACACACAAAGAAGAAGAAGAAGAAGAAGAAGAAGAAGAAGAAGAAGAAGAAGGCCTCACTATATAAATTTAGTTCATACCAGAGAAGTTGATTGTTGCATCCAGAGCGCTCATAATGACTGAAGCTCCCGTTGTTGCCACTCCCATGTCCCGGAGTTTGTCTCCAAACAACAGCCCAAATGAAGGCTCAATGGAACGTGTTGAGAGCTGGTACATATAGTTATTATTACCAGGAATATCAAATGAAATTGAAGGCCTTCATGATAGAAGAGTCACATCACAGACCACCATTGTCTGTATACACATTATAAAGCTATGTAGAATGCTTTCCTTGTTCCTGAAATCTTGTGTGTGCTAGGGTTTGTCAAAATTGGTATATAATGCGTGCATCAGTTCTGCTGAACTGGCACCTAAAAATAAAAAGCAGCTGAAATGTGCTCTTCAAGCAAAGCTGGCACAACCACATACTGCAAAGCAAATGGCCACTCATGGAGCCAATCCTGCCTCCATCAGCTTGACTTATTGCAGTACAGCACTACATTAAAAGAATAACACAAAAATGATTTCAACACAGCCTTAACATGTATCATTATACATAGAAGTAACAGAAAAATGACATGAAAGCTCTGAAATTATGCAATTTCAGGTTACCATAACAGTGAATTGTCAAGAATTGTAGTCAATCAGAAAAAAGCAAGCAGTCTTTTGTTTCATTGTATTGTGTTTATTGTTAATACAGTAAACCTTTGGTAGTCCGGGTTAATGGGAGGAGAAGTCACTTGGATTATGTAACCGTTCCACTGCCGTGCTGCCTATTTAAATGTGATTTATGTTATTAATTTGAAATTTAATTGTTAGATGTAAGGACATGAACAAGTGTAGTGAGACTTAGGTCAATTCTTGTATTTAAGAGCTAGCGTCTTCCCACGCTTACACCAAAAGCAGAGAAATACCCGTTGAAGATTTATTAAGAGAAAGTTACGTAAAGAATGGCCATTGAAGTCTTTGTGAGTTCTTTAGCTGACAATTTTCTGCAAGCTATATAGAGAAGCAGGGTTATTGGTTTACAGCCCAAGCCACGCTATACATTCGTCACTTTTTTGACAGGAGTTCGTTAAGACAGAATTTCCTCACCCCTTTGTAAGAGTTAAAGTGAGTGGAGGAATGTCTAATTAGAATACCTCTAAATTTTAAACTGACCAATCACGGAAATTTGAGTGTGTGACAGAGCAAGGACGCTGGTGAAAGCCAGGAATTGAATGTCCGAGGAAGCGTCATTTTTTTAGCGTCATTCGGAAACCAGGCGTCGAAAGGACCAGACGTGAAGTCGGAAACCGGGGGTCGAAAGGACCAGACGTGAAGTCACATACGGGGCTATCTAGATCAGAAATAACTTTGTAGTAACAAGCTGTAATGATAAAGTGTAATAATCTGTTGTGAAGTGTGAAACCACGGTTAGAAGTAT
>NW_019720705.1:2102946-2184255 GCF_002891405.2 Cryptotermes secundus | reverse complement strand
GAACGTAGGCCAAAACGAAGAATACACGGTGCCTAAACCCAGAAGACGACTTTCTTCATTGTCATCGCCGTGAAAACCTCAAAACTTACAACCTCAACCTTGTTAATATATCAACCCTGAGAAGTTTAATCCTAACCCTGAGAAAATAAATTAAGAAGAAATAAAAAAAAAAGTAGGTGGCGTCATCAACAAGAAGCAGCAGAAGAGGGTGAGGAGAGCAGTTGAAGAAGAGGCGCTTCTGAAGACGTCGCAAAGGTTACAATTAAGTGATAATCCAAATTGATGAGGCAAATAATAATGGCAAAAGACAAAAAAAAAAAAATCTTAGAAAACAAATAATAGTAATATAAATGGTACTAATAAAAATAAATAGAAAAATATCATTGCAGCAATGGCTTCCTCTATCAGAAGATGAAATCCAGGGTCTCCTTCATTGAGTTCAAGCCAATCTTAGGTATTTTCTTGCATGGTTTCAGTCTCTCCAGCTGACCTCAACACAGTCTGAAAGTCCTCTTACTCTCATTTTCTTGCTCCTAAGTCACGCCTGTCTTTTAAAGTATGTACTCAATTGTGAACAGAATTTTTCATTTTTCACATTTTGTTCTGGATTATACAGTGCGTACAATCAAGTGCGCGCCGCGGCTGCAATTTGCCGTGAGTCATACCACCGCAGAACGGATGCAGTCGCGGGGAGGAGTTGCAACACTCCCCGCGACTGCATCCGTTCTGCAGCCGCGGCGCGCACTTGGTTGTACGCACTGTATGACATCTGGATTAAAATTTCCAAGATTATTGAGTGTTTATTGTATTTTCATATATATATATATTTAAATATCTCTGTGTGTGTGTGTGTGTGTGTGAGGTGTAGAAGTAATATGTAAGAAAGATGATTTATGATTGATTGTTTGCATGTTACAGACCAGAGATGGTGCTTAACATCGGCCTGGACTTATCATTTGACAACATGTATGACTGGGAAAGGTATACAGGAGAAAGCAGTGAAGTTAAAGAGTATGAAAAAGTATATATGAAATGATATTTCCCACTGCATTCTCAGTGAGTGTTACAATAGTGGGCCTATAAATTCATGATGACAAATAATCTTGTGCTGATCTTTGACTACTGGAAGTTCAGAAATACATGCAATATAACAATTCTTCTTTAATTATCTCTAAAACTGTGATATGTATGAAAGAACTGTACCTGAAATACGATGCTTGTTTCATTTTTCTCTACAACACTTGGTTGAAACATTTTTCACTCAGATAAATATTTAAAAACTAATGATAGAAATATATACGGGAACACATACAGGTCTTCAGGTCTTCATGTGAAGTGTGTTACTCTGTCAAATTTTAACCAAAACTTTAATGTGCTGATACACTTTAGAAAAACTCCCCCAATAAATGCCATGACAATCCATTTACCTACGTTCCAATTTTTCAATAATTCAGGTGGGCAGACCGTTTTTAATAGGCACTCTGCAGGGTTGAAAACATGTCAATTGACAACTGGACGTGTGAACTAGCAGTTAAGATGTTGGCAGCAGACCCTTGGCTTAAATTTATTTTAAAATGTATGCAATATTTTGAATTTAACTATTGTGGGTTTGGAATAACAGATGGTACCACTTACATTGACCATCATAACACCAATGACAGCTATCCACCCCCACCCTCCATCTGGGGCCACCAGCTTGCGACCTTCCTTGTCCACCGCTCCCATCTTGATAATCTGTAAATAAATAAAATTTGGGACAATGAATTAAACCATACAACAAACGTTTTATCTGTCAGAAATATATAAGTAATTCAGCACAAGTCAAGTTATTCCAGATAGGATTACAAAACCAACAGTTACAGAACCACATTTATTTTCATGTAGAGGTCTCTTTCGGAAATTGGAAATTTTGCCTTTGGCTTCACAGTATATTTTTTCACTCATGCTCTTTGTGGTTAATAATAAAAGTCTCTTTATTCCAAATTCACTAAATCATAATATAAATACAAGACATATTACAAATTTCTATCAACCCATAGCAAATTTTACGGTATATCAAAAGGGAGTGTATTATATGGGCATAAAAATTTATAATAATCTTCCTTCTTATATAAAAGAAGAGTCACTCAACCCTAAGAAGTTCAAAATTTGTTTAAAGCGTTTTCTTTATCTTCATCATTTTTATTCTGTGGAAGAATATTTCCAATATAAGTCATTATAAGTTAATGATTATGCATTCACTAGAATCACCTGTTGATCATCCAGTCTTTTATTAGTATTATTCTAGTCATTATTCTATCATTCTAGTCTAGTCATTTAAGCAATTTCTGTGATATGTTCAAACTGACATTGTTTAAATTTAAACTGCATGTTTTATTAAATTAACTTATATGACTGGAATCTACTTGATCCTACATGTTTTGTTTCAATTTTTGTATTTTATACTTTTTTATTTATGTACTTAGCTCTTGCTCTATTAATTTTAAGAATAATCACTGTATGGACATGTCCTATATCTCACTTGTATTGTGGATCCATGGAACGAAAAATAAATGAATGAATGAATGAATTACAGACACAGAACTGCATAGAATGAAAAAAAAAATAATGGAAAAATGTTTTCAGATCTGTGTTATGTGGGTCCCTTGCCACCATGGCATGACATATCATGAACTAGCAGATGTGGGACCCGCCTCCAGCCCTAAGCCATTTAGTGTAAGTGGCAGTATTTTGAACAACTAATCAGGATTAATGATAATCATAGAGATGAACTGGGATATTATGAGATATTACACTGGGACATGGACTTTCTGGCTCGGGCAGGTTGCAGCAGTGATCTCTAGTGTACATGATAACGAATATTCGGGCACTAATAAGAGGTAAGGATACGCTCGACTAGCCGACCAAAAAATCGCTTTGCAAGGACAATGCTCCAAGAAACAGTTAAATGTATTTAAATCTGAGGATTTTAATAGGATTTGTATTTATATTCGGTCTAAGAACGAACGTTTGGGGTGCGAATCTCCAGCTTCAAATACTAAGTATCTATCGGAGCAAAACTGTTTTGAACAAAAATTTCTGATGAATTGAAATAGGCATTTTATGTCACATATAATACTTCCGAAAATCCTGCATTTTTCTAGACAATTAAACAAAAGAGAACGAAGGCCCAAGAATTGTTACGGTGTGCATACATTTCCGAGCTAGTTAATTTTGTAAGCTCACCCAATAAATATGTGTTTTACGTAAGGCAAGAGGCTAAAACAGATGTGTACGTAACCTTATCAGAATTACTTTTTTCTTAATTCGCTTAGTGGGGGGTGGAGTCCAGTTTGGTCCACTCGGCACGGCGGCCACTGATTGGCCTATTGTACCTGGCCCGGGTGATTATGATGATGGAGAATTTGGTGGAATGAAGATTGGCAGGGGAAACCAAAGTACTCGGAGAAAACCCGCCCCAGCGCCACTCTGTCCACTACAAATCCCACTTGACCAGACCCGGGGTCAAACCCGGGCCGCCGCGGTGGGAAGCCAGCGACTATCTGCTTGAGCTTAGGCGCGGCCAACCCTATCAGAATTACATTCTACAGCCGTGCACTGAAGTGCACTCCCCTGTGGGTACACACAACGAAAGAAACTGTAGTTCACTGAAGGTCACATGTGCAAGTAACTGTCCCGTTCTTAACCATAACATATTAACACAATTTACAGAACACTCACACTGCTAATGGTTACAGACGAAAAGCTCTTTCTTACGCCTTTTGTGATAGTACACTATGAGGTCACTACGGGTCAACATTCATTTCTATAGATAACGATATCAAACACTGATTCTGACGTCACGGTTTAATGGGGTGCACTCCTGCATCGGGCGCTGGAGGTCCCGAGTTTGATTTCGGTTCAGATGCCACGTACAACCCGTCTAGTTTTTTTTTATTGCTAGTGGGGTGGGACTAAGTCCCTTGTACTGCGGCCACTTCTGGCCTATTGTACCCGCCCCAGATAATAGGCGAGGGTGATTGTGAAGCAATTTGTGGAATGAAGATTGGCAGGTGAAACCGAAGTACTCGGAGAAAACCTTCCCCAGCGCCACTTTGTCCATCACAAATCCCACTTGACCAGACCCGGGATCGAACCCGGGCCGCCGCGGACTAACCGCTTGAGCTATGGCGCGGACCAACCCGTCTAGTTAGGGACTGTCGATTTTAATTAGGGCTCTAGCTGGTATTTTACAGCCACATCAGTAAGATGACTACACAGCGTCGAAAGAATGAGTCAAGAATTGGAAACGATCTAGAAGGAAGCAGGAGTAGCCTAATAGCGATACTATCCCAGTATTTACCTAAAGAGACGGAAGAAAACAATGACATTCCTGTCAAGATATCTGGTGTCCCGGCCAGGATTCGAATGGAGCATCTCCCGAACACGAGAATAGAGAGCAGACAGTAAAGTTCAGTGAGACATGAGCTATGGCCTTGAGACGTACAGTAGCTTGGCAACCGGAACAGATGTTGTTGGGGGATGCATTTAAATAACAGTGGCCCGTTTATAATTAGGTCTGTCGTCTTCCCTCAACTCAGAGCTGAGGTCCTATATAACTTGCAACAGTGAGCCAACCCTCTCGGTCTAGTGAGCGCCGTAACACTACGGTTTGAGATACTATGACGATTGTCTTCTAGAATCTGGATCCGTACTGTCTGGCAGATCTTTATCGACGTTTCGGATGTACATGCTGCCTCCATCTTCGAGATATTAACTTCGAGCTGAAGCGAGCATAATCATACCAGACTACATGTCGTCACATCTCAGAAGACAATAATAATTTTCACCCTTACTTTCGCTGGAGGAACACGGAAAGACACGAAAGAGGCTGCACGCACAGTGCAATGAAGGAACGAGTGTAACGCTGTACTGGCACACAATATCATTATTATTCCCCCGAGCCCTTCACACACATTTTAGAATAATTTCGTAAAAATGGCAATGGTTGCTTCTATTCCCATCTTTCAGTACCAGACATAACTGTCCTCCCATTCGAATCCATAAAAGTGATACAGTTCAGTGATTGATTGTGGGTTTCTCTTACGACATTTCCTTAATTACATAGTCACATAGCTTCGGGTGGCAGAATGAGAGTGGGTGATGAATTCGAAGATGCAGAAGAAACTGTTCACAGCCTGTGTCAATACATTCCGGAAATGCCAAGAGATGGCAATGAAAGTTGTTGGAAACTCACACAGGATAATCACTCCCCGGATACAGATTCAATACAGAACCTCCAGAACACAAATTCGGAATTCTAACCACAGCGCCACGTCAGGACGGACCAGTTAAAAAGCGTCATTAAATAAACCGATCAGCAAGCCTTCATGTACTATACTGTGCAGTAACCGTCCAGCACATCGGTATGGCAAGAAGAATAACGGCAAACGCCCGGCGTTGCTAATTAGTGCATCTAACTTGCTGAAGATGGCGACAGTTGTTACGATTTGTTATTCTTCTGTACTTTATTCAGCAACGCTGTCAGTAATCGCACTCGATCTCTCTATATTTTCTTTTTTCGTTGGCTCTACAGCCCTGGGCCCTGGCCTGTGATTTTTTCAGTTTCATGATCATTTTACAGGCGGTAGGACTCCTTGGACGAGTTACCAGATCGTCACAAAGTCTCTACCTAAACAAAGAATAACACAAACACTGAATAGACACATACACATACCAAACATCCATTTGCGTGGGATTCGAACCCACGATTCCGGCTTCCGAGTGAACGAAGACAGTACATGCTACCATGACCGGCTCTCTCTCTCTCTCCTTATTGCTCATTTTTTGTAGATTATTTTATGATTATCCGCAGCCTGTATACCGTCGAACGGTAGAAGACTGAAGTAAAAAGGGTATGTAAGGAAGAGGCCGTGGCCTATTTGAGATACCATCCTGGCGATTTCCTGGGGGGACTGAGGAAAGCACGAACATTCTCACTCAAGGTTACCAGCGACCCAGTCGATATTCGAACCAAATACCTCCCCCGAACAGGCCTAGGGCATTATATGAAGACCAGCCTGTTCGGTGAATGACTGTGAATAATGAACTGGAAAAGATGTGAAAGGAAGCGGTCCTAGCTTGATTTAAGGTGCTCTTCTGACACTTGCCCGAAGGCACTCGAGAACTAGTGTCTGGCCTGAGATTCTAACCGGATATCTTCCAAACAGAAGTCATAAGTGCCCGTCTGTATGTTACTGTGAACCCTTTAAAATTTGACCCGTCAACTAGCATCAATTTGTCACCCCTTACCCACGTTTAGTAAACTAACTTGGTGCGTTGTGTAGCCAAACTGCATACGTTCATACGAACCACTGCGTCGCGACGGCAATGATCTCAGCTTACTCTGTCACTTGGAATTTAACGGAGAACTTACCGAAACTACGGCAGCGCACGCAGCACTCGACAGAAGTTTATTTTACAGTAAAGACCATTTCTTCCAGCGAATATAATGATAACATCAGAGCAAAGTCCGGCGGGTAATACGGAATGAATACAAGCCATGCAGTAACAGAAACTACACGTTACAGAGCATAGCCATCCCGGAATTTGCTTGGCAAGGCTGAAGAAAACCATGAAATTTTCATTTCAACTCCGAACGTTAAAACGTTAAGTCACAAGTGTGCAGCGGTCAGTGAATATGAAAGGATACCTAGCAACTAAAAGAATCGTCCGGTGATCCACTCTCAAAGCACAGCTTTTGACAACGCGCCCGGCAAACACATGACTATCAGCCAATGCTGTTTCGATGCGGACAGTGATTAGCGTTGATAGCCTAAATCTCAAGCAGCATATAACAAGAACCGTGGTACACAGAGGGCGTTGACTGATAGGAGAGCGTAATTCGTGACAATATGCACTTTATGCGAGATAAAGCTGTGCTTATGCTGACAGGGCTTCGGGTTACGCTAACATATCCATCAGACTGCCGGACCACAACCATCAAGGCTGGCTGATGAGTCGCCTGAACTGAACAGTCTCTTATATATTTATTCTTCTGCCATTAGCATAGCTTTAAATTTTTAAGATCATACGGCAGCGTAGTTGGTTCAGGGGCTATGCTAGAAGCCGGGAGGTCGCGGGTTCAAGTCCCGATGAGGTCACTGGATTTTTTTAATTGACCTAATCCTTCCAGACGCACTATGACCGTGGGGTCGACTCAGCCTTTAACAGAAATGAGTACCGGGAATTAATTAAATAATTTTCCTGGGGAGTAAAGCGCGGCCGGCACGTAAGGCTGACCTTACCGCCATCTGTAAGCCGATTGTCTAGATAATGTGGGAGATTCAACGTCTCACAACCCTATGGGCCTAGTACGGCCTGGTACAGGAATAGCTTTACTTTTTTTTACACCTTAGCATCGAGTGACAAGACGTGTGGGTAATGATGAAGGCTGTAAATGGAAGGGTACGTCACCTAGTTTAGGGTAATGTCCTGGCATTTGCCTTGGACTAAGGAGAACATGATCATCCTGTTAGCATAACCGGTCTTTGGACCGAGATCTGAACTCGGGGCTTCCCAAATATATAGAGTATCGTTCGCTCGGGTGCGACATTCAGTCCAAACTATTTCGCTTATTAATAAGTGGCTACTCAGTATCAACTGAGTATGGAATTTGATTAAAAAGCAGTTTGGTTAAGTGCTGCCACAGCTGACATGCTCGAGAGGAATAATTCGATTCTTGACTGCGCAACGGCTGCGTATTGCGCTTGAAACAAATTTTAGAGCATTTCCCATGTCTTTTCTGAAAGACCAAGTGAAATAAAATCCGTATCTTACAAACGCTCACCAAAAGAAGACCATAACTACGATTCCACAACCAGAACCCAGGATTAAACAACGAAAAAACAGGACGATAACCTGCACAGCAATATAAAAGGCACAAACAAGCCATAAGGGAAAATCAAATAGTCCCTATTGCATCTACAAAGAAAAACACAATAAAACAACTTAACTAAACCTACATCTACGAAGGAGAATACATACATTGTAAAATTAAATTAATTTAGAATTGTTGGATAACATTACGTGATGCATTATAAAGTTTTAATGGCTAACATTTTAACAAGGCCGTATATATAAAGAGTATGACGTTATCAGTGTAAGAAACCCCACAATCTAGAATAAACATAATCCATATTTTTACACAGGAAGCTCTACTGTGCATTGTCAAAGTTGGTATTCGGTACGCCCACAGTGGGAAGATTGTGAACGTGATTTTCATGGCGAAAGAATTAATTTTGGCAGGAGATAAAACGCAAGCAGACCAGCAAGCTGCCCCTGAACTCGCAGGAAATGCAGGTATCCATGCTGTGCGTTGGAATACCGGGAAGGCTTTGGCACTGCACGGAATTCCCAGAACTACAAGCCAGCTGCAGGCGGTGACGTAACGTCGAGCGGGATGCGGAAATGGCGTGTGCATGGCAGAGCTGGAAAGTGGTGAGAAATGGCAGTGGCCTGTTTCAATTTGCTGTCCCGAAGTTTGCTGGAGGAATTCAAGTAAAATCTAAAATATTTGCAGATACTCGAAACCGGGACCTTCAGTTCATAAGAAGACAACTAACGGGCCCCTGAATAATTTGCTTCATTTCTGTTGCAACCACTCACTTAGCTGTCACTTCTCGCAACCGTTGGGCGCCACTTCTTGTGACCGCCCCCTTTCTAGTATTGTATTTATTTATTTATTTGTTTGTTTGCCCGCTTCGGTAGAACACTTGACTCTTCTCAGGGTTGTGTCACGGTAATAACTGGGGCAACGCGGAGACTACACATTAAAGGCTAGTCCACTGATACAAATCAAAGACACTATTTCTGCTTAATCACAAATTTGTTTATTTCAGAAGCAAACACTATAACTTTATTGGCAAGTGCGGAGTAATGTGCCCTTTTTATATTATCAAAGATTAATCGAACCAAATAGACTGATAAATTTAGATATACTTGGAGAGCGCAGCCCAATTACGTCTGCCTATGGTGAACTCAAAATGTCAAGTGCTTCTGCCCACTCTATCCTGCGGGAGCGTCACTTCATCCGCTGTATAGGATTTGAACCGACGGCCTTTCTCCCAGAGAAGAACAGTTTCCTAATGGCTGATTTTAACTGCCAATTCATCATACCATCAGTACTAGACAATCACATTACTAACTTTGAGAATAAAGAGATCCAAAGATATTGAACCCGGAACCCTACATGTGAAAGCGGTTATTTCTTAGTTTAGGGTCTAATTACACCCTTCCGAAGACACTTTTATAACAACTACCCTATTAGCAAAACAACATTTACATGTTCGGCAAACTACAGACATGTCTTTCCGTGATATCCTCGACCCTTTCCGGTCACTCAAGCTGCAGGTAACAAAACAAGGCAGTTGTTCCTGTCCAAATGCGAAAAGCAAGTTATTACTTCTTAATGGATGGGTCTCCCTTATAAATCAGTCACTCTATTGAAATGGCTAAAGAGGAACATAGCGTCCATTAAAGAGTTTTAAAAGGTTTGGACTGTTACACTGTATCACTTGATCAGCTGCTTTGAGGAATTAATTAAATATGCATAATTAAAAACTGAGCATAATTAAAAACTGAACAAAATTCGGTTTAGGAGTGCGAAATAGTGTCCTCTGTTTCTGTTTAAAATTTTTGAAAAGGATCTGAGATTCGAATACCTTCTGTAACTTTTCTGGTAGTTACGGCGGAGAATGTTGACACTGTGGTCTTATGGGTTGTGACACAGTGCCACCATTCTGATGGACCCTAGTGTTCCGGATGTTCCCTAGGCCGGGTTCTGTCCCCTCTCCCACGTTGTAAAAGTTACCAACTTCCTAGCAACCTGCTTATACCAATTAACCGCATCTTCAACCTTCTCACTTAGATCAGGTTCTGAGAGACTGTTTTCCAGCCCTCGGGAATGCTGGTGTTTGGTTTAACTCTTCGATGTCAGCTGCTGTGGTTTTCAGTAGAGAGCTCAGGTCAAAGAGACGTGTGTGTCTGATGATCATACAGTCCTGAAAGATGAAGAAATGAGGAGCGGACGGGCACGTCGTATTTCCTGAGCGCAGTTGATGTCAAATGCTCAAAACCCTTGAGAAGCGTCACGAGGGCTTCGTCACCCAGTCACCGCAGGCAAGTTCGGTGATGGACTTCGGGTGCAATGGCCTCGTTAACATTTTGAAAACACGTCACATTTCTTCAGAGCCTCGTGGTGCCGGGGATGAATGTATCTGAACCCTGGAGGTGGCGAAGGAAGAGAGGGTCACCTCCTGCCAACACCTGGACGAAAAAGAGAAATTCGAAAGGCTGCTCGAGTGTTACAACAGGCGCTCTGCTATGTAGCTGAGTTCCCTGTTGTTCAGCGCAAAGGATATGCACCGCTTTCTTGCAAAGTTAGGGCCACCGTAATAGCAACGCCGGAGTCATGCCGTAGTGAGAAGTCTTCCTCTACTTCAATTGGCCACAGGAAGAGAAAATACACTTCCCGGGATCAGCAAGAAAGGGGAAAATGCCAGAACACACCAGCCAGCACCGCCACTTCCGGCCAGGAACGTCTTCGTATCGCTCAGGAGTAAGAAAATGGTTAGCGTTGGAGACCAGCCGGAGCTGGGAACAAGTACCGATCCAATAGCAACCTTCTTCGGCCGGAAGAAATTTGTGACAACCTCCCGCCCATACTGACTTCAGCTGTTAACCTCTCTCCTTCCAACAAAAAAGGATTAAGCCCCTTACAGGGAACCAATTTTCACGGCTGACTACGGAAGCCGATGATCTCATTGTCACCTACGGTATGCCCGATTACAATGCCATCCTGACCTACCTTTCCCAGGAAAGCATAAATCATTTTATCTTCCGCCCAAAGTCAGATAAGTTTGTCAAGACAGTTATCAGACTTCTCCCAGTGAATTCCGACTCTTAAGAATATCAATAAGTCGAAACCTATGGGGCCTATATGGCCTACATAATGCTACAACTGCCAGCGTCTCGCCCACAGCTCCCAGAATATCTCTGGTGCAGGGTGTCACAACCCAGACGACCACAAACAGAAACATTTTGTTAACTGTAGACACGAAATAAAAGGAATAAAATGCTAATTGTATCGCAAAAATTTGGTTGCATGGCTCGGTTATGAATTCTCGCAATTATCACCTAGACTTAGAAATAGATCACACGAACTCAAAGAAGGAAACGGCTTAATATAATCCACGAACTGAAGACAACCACCATTCCATAAATATCAGTTTGAAGGGGTTACTTCCATACAAATAAAGTGGATAAAATGAACGCATGATGACGGCGTATTTGTCTGTCCAACCATCAGCATATTTGAGTTCCGATCCTACAGAAGGATTTTCCACACATTCTGTATGCTGTATCTCTACACAGAAGTAGTCGAAGGAAATAAATTTTGTCCTTTATGCTGAAATAAAACTATTTCACACGGACCTAAAATGGAGCATCATTTTTCTCAAAACTAATTTGTTCAGCTTACAAAACATTCTTAGTTATCCCATAAAGTTCTAGAACTTTAATCTGGAACTTTGTTAATGCGGAGAATATTAAAAGAAATGCAAGGGAAATAATTTATTATCGTACACTGTATTTATGTTTTTAAATCAGAAACGGGTATAACGAGGGATTACGAACTGCTGTACAAGCAACCAGAATTAAATTTAGAAATTGTTATAATCACGTGTTGAATTATAATTAAATAAATTTTAAACCCAGTGCAACTGAAACGAAGCAACAATGAAAGACCTAATTTATCTGGTCGTCCTATCATACAACCCTCTTATCAGTCCGCCCGGTAATTAGACTTCACGTTATACATCCAACAGGCCTGGTAGGTACGCAGTAACTTCACCGGTTCTTGCATCATGTGGATAAACATCGCCCACTCAGCGAACGTGATAGTGTATTAGATGTGAAGTCATATCATAATCATATCATAGCCGGCAGAAAAATGTTTTTATGTACCGTTAGATAAAATCCGATCCGTATTCAGTGCAACAAAGAGTTCAGCTAGGACGAAACAGAACAAATCACAAGACACATTTCAATTGTTCTGGGTACCATTTTACCTCATTGGCTGATGCAACTACGTTTAATACTCTGACATTCAAATAAATAAACGTACGAAACACAAAAATACCTCAAATTTCATTACATTACCTTCTTTCCTTCTTGTAGCTTCAGGCTCGATACCCAGTTTGCATATAACCTCTGCTGCCGCCTTGAGAACAGTAAACACGCTAAAAATTAGTTCCTAATCCTGTCATCATAACTCGTAAGATGAAAGTATATATACAGATGTATCTATTAACTGTCCCAAAGCACATCCACCGTTTCACTGCAATTCACGAACTCGTCTGGTACTGGATCAGCTGTTAGGACAAGAAAAACAAATGCACAACTTAGAGGCGTCACTTCAGTGCGCCCACTGCCGGCCATCACGTGCTGTCACTTCGTTTTCAATGGCCAGAAGGGGAAGTGCACTGTCTGCAGAGGGGAGGGTTATGCTCACGGATAACATAAAGGTGCCGGTTTTATTGTCTCCGCTAGCGGTTGTCAGAATGCAGCACGGGCGCTGCAAAGGAGCAATAAGCATGAACAACTTCCGTTAACTGAGCCAATGATTATGGTTTTATATCTCTCTTAGATTTAGTAATTTATTTGTGGTTTGGCCGTGCCATTGCCAGAACGGTCAGCTACCGGCTTATTACAAAGGAGACCCAGGTTCAGTTCCAGGGAAGTCCATATGGAATATCTGATGGCACCGGTGCAGGCTTTTCTCCGAACAATGCCAATTTTGTTACTGCACCAGTGCTTCATGCTGGTAGGACATATATATGTATATGTAACAGTGAACAGTGGACTGGAAAGAATACGAGATGAAAGAGTCATTGTCACATTCTAGGTGCTATCCTGGAAATTTCCTAAACGAACTGAGGAAAACCACAACAAAATTCACTAAGGATAGTTGTGCCCGGGCAGAGGTGCGAACCAGACGCTTCCCGAATATAGGTTAGAAACATTATTAGTTCAGTCAAGTCACTAGGTTGAAGTTGGTGAAAGGGAAGTTGGTATAGGTTCATCTATTTTACAATGTGAAAAACAATTGTTTTATCTATTGTCCCGTTCTGCTGTGAGAGGCAGTTTGCTCCTACAGAGTCCCGACGTATGAATGCCTTTTCACAAGAGCCCACTACTAGTCCCTCTCCTGAGCCACATGAATCCAGTCTACATTCCTCCCATCCCGTTTTACTGCCGCTCTGCCATCTGCAATTGTAAATTATATCCCCGATCTTGAAAGTGTTTTCTTCTATTCAACTTTAAGGGGGCCCATTCTGGCTCCCGAGTCCGACTCTGCTCGGGTTCCAATGAGCCAAACTCGTCCGTGTGTGGGTCGCCACGCTCATACGTGTGTTGTGAAATTAATCCGAGCCCGGCTCCTCGCCGAGCCAGACTCGTACGTGTATGGGCCGTCTAAGACTAAAATTATGCATACATTTTACATACCTCCCATGTATGCTATAGGCCCAGCCCACTTCACTGGCTTATCCTAATTGTATATGGCGAAACTGCCCTTTAAATTAAGACGATAATTACAGGTACGTGCTTTGAACCGCAATCGTTGTTATCTTCTATCATGCTTGAGATTATTTCGTGATTTTCCCCAGTCTCATCACGGGAATATCACACAATTACGATGGGTAAACTTACACGTCCTTCTGTTCTTTCTTATTCTCTGCTTACTTAGCGACGCTACCATTAGCTCAGGATACATAGCGTCGAGTGGTTGGTTGGTCCATGAATAATGAACTGGATGGTAATGGAAAGAAAGCGGTCGCGGCCTACTTTAAGCTATTATTTGGAGGGACTGAGGAGAACTACAAAATACTTAAGTCATGATAGCTGGGCCGAGATTGAACCAGGTACCTCCAGAATAAGAAGTAGGAGTACTATTCACTCGACAGGAATGTTAAGTTACACGCCTTCTAAACTCCGTTAAGTATATGAGAGGCAGGATAGTATCTAAGATAGTATGCTGCTTCAAATAGGTCATAATCAACTCCTTCCAAATCCTTACTTTCCATTTGTTATCATCGTTTTGACTCATATGACACTATGGAAGTTATGAAGTTCTAACAGTGCGATTCAACAATTTAAGAACATGAAAAAATGCCGTATTCTGGGATGTGGCGCCGTGTAGATCTTATGTGAACCGACGTTCTTCCGAAACGTCGGTTCACACAAGATCTACACGGCGCCGCATCCCAGAAGACGGGATTTATCATAGTCGCCACCGTGAAAACCTCAGATCTTACATAATCTGAAAACATATCAACAACGCTGCTACTAGTACGTTTGACATCAGTCCACACATGATATGACTCATATCTTGGAACCCCCCGCCCTCCATCTGAAAACGCCGTATCACTTGCAGTGACGAAAGCAGTAACAAAGTTAAAAGTTGTCATTGACGAGACTGGGAAAATCAGCCGCTCCGAGCAAGAGCGTGGACCTACCCTATTTTGTATTAGTTTCCGAACGAGTTCTTTGCAATCTTGCAAAACTCACTGGCTCAGATGCCCATTTTTTGAGACACAGATTAGCCTACATGTTTACAATGCTAATAAACAGCAAATAAACTACACTATCGAGATGAGAAATATATAATATTTCTTGTTATAATGATTATGACCTATGACCTGTTTCAATCAAGAAGTTAACTTTTGAAAATACGCACCATAAAGACTCACGGTAGGACTCCTTGGCCCAGGGATCGGGCCATCGCAAGGCCTCTACCTGCACAAGACAAAAGAAGGATAGAAAAAAAAAACTAATATATACATTGATGCCCTGAGTTACATTCGAACCCATGGCTCCAGCAAGCAAAGACAGTGCGCACCTTACACCGTGTGGCTATTTACTTTCAATTAAATTCGTGTACCTTATCAGGAATCATGGGCACCCTTCTCCGTGGGGAGAGGACAGTGAGATTTTCAAGAAGGGGCAGCAGAAAATTTACACAACAAATGCCTAATCGTCCCCCCCCTTCCCCCCCCCCCAAAGGAAAAATAAAATATCTGGTGTCTGTGATGGAAATTATTTTGCAAGTTACTTCGTTTTTGAGAAAATTTTAAGTTTCATTTTAATTTGGTTTCACTTTGGAAGGATATGGGTCAATATCAAAACCGTCTTACCGGATGAGTCAGCACCAAACTCACTTAAAGCCATGAAACCGAACGCTGGGGACCAGTGGATGACACTTTTCCGTTATTTGCGAAGTCCCAGGTATCAGATCTCGGACCTAAAGCCAACTGTCCCGATTCTTGAAGGTCGTAAGTTATGGAAAATACGGGACAGTACACAACCTCGAATTGGGCCACTACCGTCTCCTTCCACGCCCCCTCCACTTCTGTATTTACTAACTAACCTTCCACTCGATGGTACAAATGTGAGATAATGAAAGTGATATTAAATAAACAAATAAATATTTAGAGAAAAATACGAGTAGTTGTAATTGTCTGGCCACAGAATTGTACAATACCACTAAGAGTGTATTTGTGAAATACGTACACTTCTCCATCGAAGAGAAATGAAGTGAGAGGAGGTTGGAGAAAACTGCATAATGAGGAGCTTCATAACTTGTACTCTTCTCCAAGTATAATTAGAATGATCAAGTCAAGGAGGATGAGGTGGGCAGGTCATGTAGCACGAAAGGGGGAGACGAGGAATGCGTATAGGATATTGGTGGGAAAGCCAGAAGGAAAGCGACCACAGGGAAGACCAAGGCGTAGGTGGGTGGACAATATTAGAATGAATTTTAGAGAGATAGGATGGGATGGTATGGATTGGATAAATCTGGCTCAGGATAGGGACCCGTGGAGGACTCTTGTGAACACGGTAATAAACCTTCGGGTTCCATAAAATGCTGGGAAATTCTTGAGTAGCTGCTGAATTGGCGGCTCCTCCAGAAGGGCTCAGCTCCATAAGTAAGTAAGTAAGTAAGTAAGTACACTTTTCCAGGTTGTAGTAGCTCTTCAGCTAGGTATGATTCATCCACAGTGCAAGACCAGCGTGTCGGATATTGTCTGTGTCTCCACTATCATTGGATGATAACATAACATAGAGTCCTAATAAGCTTTAAAGTGCTGTTTCATGTTGGGGAATATTGGGAATTTTCACGGAAGAATGTGATACTATTCCGGTATAAATGGACACTGCTTCACCTCGTTCCGTGGTCGACAGTTTTTTTCGGATTACGGAAACTAGCAGAAACATTTAATTTAAAGTGGCTACTGTATAAATCTACTGCAAACGATATTCCTAATTGAGATAACTGAACTACAAATAGATTCACAACCTGCGTTCTGATGCATACACATTATCCTGGCATATTCTCTATCACAAAACGTCACTAACGGGAGCGGCTGGAGAGTAAACACCTCGGGGGAAAAAGAAATGAATCGGGAAGGAAAGTGAGATCGATCACAGAAGTCGCAAACACATTCCTCTGAAAAGAAACGGCGGTGCGCCTTCAGACCATTCGGGACGAATAGTCTTAAGGAGGGAACAATGTAACGAGAACAGACGTTGCTATGAAATAGACAAATAAAAAAACGGCCCTTTCTAGGCAACAGTTCGGTAAACACGCCTAAAACAATATACAAATAATTAGGAAACGGCGTTTTCTATTCAGTCTGCCCCGAGGCTATATAACGAAGACCCCAGTCGAGCTGAGATTGATTGAGATGCCAGTAAGATAACTGAGAAGATATAGCATCGAGAGAGTTGTGCAGTTAGCAGTTGCTGCAGAGAATTCGAATTAGGGTTCCAGAGTTGATAGCTGTCAATTTGGATTGAAGGAACCGATAACAGTTCTGCACTGGTGGCTGTGATGAGAGGACCTGTCGGCGGGTAGCTGAAGAATCTGCACTGTTAGAAGCCTTTGCCAGGAAACTGCTGGTTAATACACAGCAGGCTGGAAAAAGCTTAGCTAGTTCTCTGGTGATTTGTGAAGCGTGGAGATTAGCGATAGCGCTGTAATTACTTGTAGTTCCGTGTAATTTGTATAAGTTGTCAATAAATCTCCTCATCCAATCCGAAACCCGTGTATAGTTACACCCACCCTAAATCGTTGACAATATTTTCTTAGGCCAGGTCACTTGCCATTTATTTACACCTGAATCCCTGATTTATTGTGATCAAATCAAATTCCGTGGCCTGTAGTCCGCAAGCGAACTATACCTACCGAGCGACCATCGCTTGTCGAAGAAGTTAGTTCCAACTTTTGCGGATAGACGGTGTCACATGGTCAGCGCAACGGATCCCCAAGGCCGTTAATCTCGGTTTTCTAGACCGGAGCCGGTATTTCCTTGAAATAGCTCCTCAATTATCCTCACGAGGCTGAGTGGGCCCGGTTCCAGACCCACATGAACTAAATGTAAATATTAAGATTCCTTGGTTCCTAGAGCGAAAATCTTCACGTGCTTTGTGATCATGAGAGAGAAATCAAGCTATTGTAATGACTATTTTAATATTGTCGAGGACACCAACAAGACCACGTGCTTCCGGTTAGCGATTCCTCCCTGAGTTTGAAGAGCTTCCGGTCGCTATCCCAACACTGTTCCTGCGTGTAAAATCACAAACTACAGCAAAACATGCACTACTTTAAAATCTCAATACAGATTCATAACCGGCTAATTCCATGGAGCCGAGTACTTCTTGAGAAATATCAAGATCATGGGTACCCAAACTGTGGGTCGCGGTACGGATACTACCCTGCAGTCAAAATATATATTCGTGGTAAAGGGTTTTATATTATAGAAGTAAATTTGACCCTGTACTTAATTAATTAAGCACCACATCATGAAGACGTATTGGAGAGTGGAGGTGTAAGTAGATCCTAAATTTTCTGACGATGGTGTATGACAGGCCATATTCAGATATTCTAAATAATACTAAACAACACAGCGTTTCAAAAACAGATCCGTTTTCCAAGATGTTGCGTTTTTTTAGTGTTCTACATAATAATAAATGACAGCTGTCAAAGTCCAAAACCCCATTAATTCCGAGAGAGGGAATAGCTTCGCTGTTGTTGACCTCCACATGAGCTGGAGATGAATGGCCAGCTTCACGCCCCACGCTGTTTACCCCGGGGAAATAGACTAAAGCGGTGTTTATATTAGCGTGGAGTCACGGCTGAATGTGCCGTTTTTTAAAGCTGTGACCACGCTTCGGTGTGGCGTATTCGCACGCCTTTCCTACACGCTTGTAAGCTATTTTGCAATGTAAATACCTGAATGTTTGAAAAGTATTACACGCCTAGGGTCGAGTTTCCACGTGATCATTTCAGTCGCTGTACGAAGATGGGAGGGGTGTTATTTGTGTGCGGTGCTATTGCTGAAGTAATAAAAATTGAGCTGTTGCTTGCTGAAAAAAATAAAAATTTTGGAAAGTGCCGAAGAAAACGAAGGTGGTTGCTTAGTAACTGGATTGTTAAGAGAGAAACGATTGGTCCATCGAGAACACCATCGGATGAACTTGTATCTAACAACGCAGATGATTATAAACACATGTTGCGAATCACACCAGAAAATTTTAATTACTTACTTGAGAAAGTTTATCCATACATAACGAAACAGGATACTAAATGTCGACTCGCTATGCCACCGAAAGTGAAGCTGGAAGTTACACTACGCTACTTGGCCACTGGAGATGGAGTCAAAAACCTAGAGTTTTTGTTCCGAATGCCAAAAACCACAATATGCTAATTTCTCCCTGAGACTTTAAAAGCCATCAAGTTAGCTTTGGAGGAACATTTACAGGTATGTAAAAATAATTACATAATTTTCTAACGTACAATAATAATGTATCTTGCTTAATGTGAAATTACTTGTAAGGTGAGTCAATATGAACTTCCATTAAAATTTATCAGCATTCAAAGTAATAGAGAATTGATATTTTTGAACATACAAAATCATTTGATTTTGAAAAATAAGGGATTTGTACCTTAAATGTTTGCTCATCTCAGACGTGTCACTAGGAAAATTCAGTTACTACGACTCTTCACCGCCAGGGATTGACTTTCTGAGAATGAGGGAAACTGAAAATTCCAAAATCATACGTATTTCAAAATTCTTTATCTCAAACGAAACAATAATACAAGGATAAGAAAAGAGTTCGATAAAACCACAGCGGAAACTTAAGAACCGAAACTAAAAATACGTACATAGAATAACCACTAGGGAAAATGCGTAATTTCCTGCCAATCCACTTGGTCGAAATGTTGCTCATCAGATCGGTCACAATTTTCAGAAGCGCTCTGTCGACTGTTTCCCGACACACATGAATCAGCTGGTGATATCGGGTTTGAAAAATTTGGTATTGTTCTCCGATAACTTAAGCGACAGTTTGTTCGCATACTTTAACTCTTTTCCCGACATTTCGGCAACGTTCCCGCACGGGGTTCACCACAGAACTGACACCCACGCCTGTAAATACGCCGGGTTCAGGCGAAAAAACCAAACGCGGTCTGGTTATTTGTCACACCTGGCTGAGGGAAGCGTGGCGACTGGCAGGCGTGCGTTCACGCCCTCGCATTCACGGCTGTTTTGTTTACACCAGCCATGACCACTGCAGAACTACTTTCACCCCTGTTATTAGACGTGGCACTACGCTAATGTAAACACTGCTTACGGTACCCATTGGTCCCCAGAGTCGGTTGGGGCTCTGCGAAAACAGTAAAATCCCTAACCCCTGCCGGGACTGATTCATATAACAAGAATTTTGGCCGGATGGTCGACAGGGGAGAGTGCAAGAGAGACAGAGCCAATAGACTTGTTCCTATCAGTCCTTCCCTCTGTCCACCATCTGCTCTGTCCCGTCCTAAATATGTAGTTTCTGCCCATCCGAGATCAGGGCTTAGCCTAAATGAAAGACTCTTATTACCAACAACTCATTGTGATATTCCCATAACATTTTTCTTCAGGTATCTGATGCATGGCCATACATCCACTAGAATATGGAAGTAATTAAGAGCCCCCGCCCCCGAGCCAGGGTTTCGTGTGCCGATCAACGCGTGGTCATTAAGTGACCAGCCAACTATCGTTACTGAAATTTCAAGTGGTCCGTTATCTGTACAGATAACCCGACGTAGCAAGACCTTTAGCACTGGACCAGAGAGGAAGGGATGCACTCGTAGTAAGCGTAGTACAAACAGTGCTTTACAGTTTTCCAACAGTCGGAACGCGACCCTCTAATGGCGGAACCTGGCGATCCTCTGCGTAAAAAGCGAGGTCTCGAATACAATACTCAATTCGGTAACGCAAAAATAAACAAGCTGCATTCCGAGAAGCGATTTGGCTCTGCTGTGGAACGCTTTCTTGTAATGCAACTGGAGCGGTTAGTCGCTGGCTTCCCACCGCGGCGGCCCAGGTTCGATCCCGGGTCTGGTCAAGTGGGATTTGTGGTGGACAAAGTGGCGCTGGGGCAGGTTTTCTCCGAGTACTTCGGTTTCCCCTGCCAATCTTCATTCCACCAAATTCTCCATCATCATAATCACCCGGGCCAAGTACATTAGGCCAGTCAGTGCCTGATGTGCCGAATATACCCAGCTGGACTCCACCCCCCCCCGCCAACTATGCGAATTAAAAAAAAAGTGCAGCTGGAAAATGCTTTAGTATGGTTACTCGAGGCTCCTGCTAAAAGAACTGTATTCTTTTTTATCTTGTTACAGTAATGAAACACAATACCAAAGAAACTTCAGACCATCCAACACCGATAAATGTAATACTAAAGTGTAAACAGTAAAGCAAAGCTATACCTGTAACAGGCCGTGAAGGCCCATACGGTTGTGAGATGTTGAGGGTCCCACATTATCTAGACAATCGGCTCAGATGGCGGTAAGTTTGTCAGCCTTACGCGCCGGCAGTCCTCTTTACCAGCAAGAATATTCAAAGAATATTCCTGGTACTCATTTCTGTTAAGAGTCTGAGTCGACCCCAGGGCCATAGTGAGGCTGGAAGCATTAGGTAAATTGAAAAAAGAAAACAACCTCAACTTGAAGAAAGCAGTCTTCTGGGATTTGGCACCGTGTATATGTGGTGTTAACCGACGTTTCGGAGGAACGTATCGCCTCCATCTTCAGGGCAGAAGGAAAAATATAAGAAATCCGCAAGCGAAGAGACCGTGAGAACTGGTAAAAGCGTCTGCTTTTAGCGGTTCTCACGGTCTCTTCGTTTTTCTTATATTTTTCCTTCTGCCCTGAAGATGCAGGCGATACGTTCCTCCGAAACGTCGGTTAACACCACATATACACGGTGCAAAATCCCAGAAGACTGCTTTCTTCATAGTCACCTCCCTGAAAACCTCAAATCTTACAACCTCAACTTAATTCGATCCCGCAATCTTCCGGCTTGTAGCATAGTGCCTCAACCAACTACGCTAACGCGTGGCTTACATAATTGTAAAAAAAGAACAGAATTTCTGGAGAACTGAACAACTGTTTCGCTATGGTGGGATTACGGTTTCTTTTTCGTGGCAAAGTGACCAGAAGGAAGCAAGATGCAAAATGCAGAAAATCGTAGCTTTGCACGGTCTTGTAGCCTATATTACTTATACACATATAGTAGTAACTAAAAACATTTCAATATTTAGATATCTTAAAGACTTTCTGAAGTTTGACGTCAGTTCTTGCTTACTCGAATTAGTAGAGTAAGAAGTAAAGTTAACCCTGCAACAGGCCATGGAGGCCCAAAGGGTTGTGAGATGTTGAGGGTCCCACATTATCTAGACAATGGGCTCAGATGGGGATAAGGTTGTCAGCCTTACGCACCGGCCGCGCTTTACTCCCCAGGAAAATTATTTAATTAATTCCTGGTACTCATTTCTGTCAGAGGCTGAGTGAACCTCGAGGCCATAGCGCGGCTGGAAGGGTTAGGTCAAACTGAAAAAAAAAAAATCCAATAACATGCATTAATGACTTATTGTTAATACTGTTTGCGGCGTATTGCTGAAAATTACCAGTAATATTTTATAACGAATAAATATCTAAAGCAGAATGGGAAGGTCCCAGATGTGGAATGCTTTTGTTCCAGATGCATTGTGGGTGATGCTGTGTGCGTCACTGGCCTGCATCTTCATCTACTCCCTGCTCACACACACCACTGTAGAAACACATGCGTCTCAGCAAAGCTGATCACATTGCAGATGAACTACAGCGCTGATAGGCTTAACATATTTAGTCTTTGACTTCCATTAAGTATCATTCATGTTAGAAAACGTCTTGAATAAGATTTGAATCCCTTAATGAGATCTACATTTCACTTCCGGTATAGGTTCCTTTCCTACAAATGAATTGTGAGTTCATATTCGTGTAGGGATCAAATTGCAATAGATCAATATGAACACAAACTAAATTCTCACATCTATTGCATAGTCCATAAAAAGGTAAAGTTGTTCCTCTGCTTAACTAATTAAGCACTACACCATGAAGGCGTGTGGGGGAGTGGATGTATAGATCCACATTTTCTTGATCTCGGCACTAGCCGGAGGTGAATGGTCAGCTTCACGCCCTTGCCGCTTTACCCCTTGGGTAATAGCCTCCGATACCCCCTGGATAGGAGGCTGGGTGGGCCCCAGAGCCGGTCTGGACGACGTGGAGAAGAGAAAAATTTTGACCCTACCGGGACTCGAACTCCGACTCCGACCCTTCAGCCGTCCAGCTCATAGCCAGTCACTATACCGACTGTGCTATCCCAATTGCATAATCCATACAAAATTTTTCTACAGGTAGAGGCCTTGCGACGAGCTAATCACTCGCCCAAGGAGTCCTACCGTATGTGTAAGATCTAGAAAAACCGAAGTGAACGGAGTTCATGGAGGTAGACCTAGGCCCACTGGGGCTGTAGTGCCAAGGGGGGGGGGGGAAAAAAAAAATTTAACCTAAATCCGCTGAGTGATATTAAAAAACAGACAGACCGACACGAACTCCCCGTTTTGCTTTCATTTTATTCATCTACATACAACGCATAAAATTGACCCATGATGCAAATAATGCCTTTCGCCCGTAAGCGATACTTTGGCAAGGAAATATGTCAAATTGAGTCTTTGAATAACGATTCCTAATTGGGGGCTATCATTGCTTTGCTCTGAGTCAGCGCTTATAATCACAGCTTTGCTCTGATATATATCTCACCCATAATTACACCAATCGTTCTGATAAATAGCAAAGAGCCAGGCCGATAATGCAACACATTGCATCACAATCACTTGCCACCTGGTTCAGGCTTATTACAGTTTTACAGTTTGTAACGGCTGCTATTTAGGAAGCCACAAACCAATACACTGTCAAATAAAGCCTACGAGTATGTCTACTGTTTATTTCAATGTCACTCCGCTGATACAGTCACGCTATTTTGTGAAGGCCACTGAGTTCTGGCTGCGCAGGACACTCGAGCAGGTCCTCTGTTACAGATTCACCATTTAGGGCGTACGTATTGTATAGCTGGTAGCTGTGTACCAGAAGGGTCGAGTGTGGAAAGTTAATCATGGTTACATCGGCGACCATAAATGCAAATGTGTAAGATTTGAAGTTTTCACGGCGGTGACTATAAAAATACCGTCTTCTGGGATGTGACGCCGTGTAGGTATTGTGCAGCTACTTGCTCACGCTGGTTTATCGCTGGCGGATATTTCTTCCCCGAAGACGGAGGCTATACGTCCCTGCGAAACGTCGGTTCACACAAGATCTATACAGCGTCATATCCCAGAAGACAGCATTCTTCATAAATACAACTGTTAAATAACGGGTTAGGCAAAATTCATAAAATATATTTTCAACTGTAGAGATTTCTAAATCTCCAGGTTATTTTTGTTGCTGCCGGAAACAGAGCAAGTAGCCAGGGCTCGCTGTCGATGCGACCTTCGAAATACCCAACTCTACATCATCATACTACACCAGCTCTGATCAATTAATTTTTCCGGCGTCAGGGAACATTACGGTTCAAAATGAGACGTTTCACCGGAAGACGCGATGGCAAGCATTGTGTGTCCGCGTAGCAGTGCCCTCCCCTGCAGTCAGGCTACCAGATGACCGCAGGAAGAAGCCACACCAGACAGTAGTAGCTGACAAACACGGTCGAAGCTGACCTTGTTTATCAAACAATAGTAGCTAAAATACTTGTTCTTTGCCCAGGTTATCATACAATGAACTTCAAAGAAATAACGAAATTGTTTATTTCTTACGTCACACAATTTTCATAAACTTACATAATGCTTGTAACTACGTGTGTAGGGCCGCGCCATAGCTCAAGCGGTTAGTCGCTGGCTTCCAACCGCGGCGGCCTGGGTTCGATCCCGGGTCTGGTCAAGTGGTATTTGTGGTGGACAAAGTGGCACTAGGGCAGGTTTTCTCTGAGTACTTCGGTTTCCCCTGCCAATCTTCATTCCACCAATTGCTCCACAATCACCCTCACCTATCATCTGGGGCTGGTACAACAGGCCAGAAGTGACCACAGTACAAGGGCCTTAATCCCACCCCACTAGCAACAAAAGGAAACTACGTGTGTAACGTAAAGCGATATCGCCCGTGAGGAGGGCCGTATGTCTAAAGGTTTATTGTTTTAAATGCCCAGTTTGGTTCCGGCTGGTTAGGTGGTTATTCTTACTTATCACTCATTTCAGGTTCAACAAATAAAGCAAGTGATATGGTACGTGTTACTACCGTTTCCCCCACCATTGAATCCTATGGCGATAATTCATGTACGCATAGCGACAAATCAACGATGGATGTGAAGCTCTTTATGCGCTGTATAGTATTTGTTCTCCTAGCAACTACCAGCCCCTCACCTATCGGAGAGGTGTGAGAGATATGGGTGTGAGAGATATGGTTCAGAAATATTGTAAATTAATTACATATTTCTGCCTGCTCCTGTTCCTTTCGTGATGCTCTACTCCGTATTCAGAAAATACGGGGTTCAATCCTCGGAGAAGTTCATCCTCCATATTTACTGTAATGTTTGCTCAGTTCCCATGAAGGGTAGAACAGTTTCTTCGCGGTTATCACTTCGTTCACTGCACTGTCACAAATTCACTTCACTTTCCGCCACATTATCTTAGTAACTGACGGAGCGAAACTGAATGAGACGTTTGTTATCATCCAAACAATGATATGTATGATGGACCAGATCTTCACAGCTCTGACTGCAGATGTTACTGGAATGTGACGTCATAGAACAGGAGTCGTGGTCGAGCCATCATCAGCCTTGCTTCGTATTCGGGAAGTAAATTTTTCAAACGTCAGCTCAGAGACCGGTAATTTTCATATTTTTTATGGTTTTCCTCAGTCCCTCACTGAAAACCACGATGCAGTACTTCAAACTGGGCCCTGAACGCTTCCTTTATTTCTTTTCGAATTTAAACTCAACTAAACTCCTCGACTTTAGTCCGCAAGCGAACTATACCGACCGAGCGACCGTCGCTTGTCGGCGAGGTTAGCGCCAACTTTGGAGGAAAGAGGGTGTGGCGTGGTCAGCGCAATGAATCCCTACGGCCGTTAATTTCGGTTTCCTAGACCGGAGCCGCTACTTTTCCACTCAAGTAGCTCTTTAATTATCCTCACTCCTCAGAAAATCTGGTAGCGCCGGGAATCGAAACCGGGACCTCTGGATCTGTAGCCAGGAACTCTAAACACTAGACCACAAAGGCGGTCTCCTTTCGAATTTATTACTCTACAATCAGTTTAACACTGATGCTGTTGGCTACTGAAAGCGTCGTTGAATGAACCGTTAACAAAATCATACTCTTCCACGTTACATGACCAGAGGAGTAGGAATATCATCGCTATATAACCAACAAATTTACGAATCAATGCCGTATACAAGGAGCACTTGATTCACATAAACTAAATCCTGAATAGTTGACCATTATTACTATTTTTTTATTGCTAGTGGGGTGGGACTCAATCCCTTGTACTGCGGCCACTTCTGGCCTGTTGTACCAGCCCCAGATGATATGTGAGGGTGATTGTGGAGCAATTGGTGGTATGAAGATTGGCAGGGGAAACCGAAGTACTCGGAGAAAACCTGCCCCAGCGCCACTTTGCCCACCACAAATCCAACTTGACCAGACCCGGGATCGAACCCGGGCCGCCGCGGAGGGAAGCCAGCGACTAACCGCTTGAGCTATGGTGCGGCCACACCATTATCACTTATCTGAGTCCAAACAGCACTCGATTCTTTCAGTTTGCAGTTCCTCAGTACTGGTGTCAACTGCACTCCATGACGCATTCTCCCTCTTCAGAACCGGTTCACTGATTTCTTCTCATTAATCACCAATCAGCTGATCTCTCAGATCTGTTACGACGAGCAGTCTGAGGCTGCGTGATTTAACAGATGTTTTTCTCTTTACAGTCTGTCCACGTGACAGAGTTGTGTATCAGCAAGCAACACTCACGTTTCCTTCTTCTCGCGACTTTGGCCTAAAGAAACACAAGACACTCAAATCTGCAATGCATTCCCACACTGCCTTCCGCCTTCTTCATATTTTGATGGTAATGAGCTCAACTCCCGCCTCTAGTAAAATAATCTAACAAAATATATAATAAGACCTTACCTAGACGAACCAAATTTCAATAGGTTAAAAAGACAAAGCTATCCCTGTAACAGGCCGTGGAGGCCTATGGGGTTGTGAGACGTCGATGCTCCCACATTTTCTAGACAATCGGCTCACAGATGGCGGCGAGGTTGTCAGCCTTACGCGCCCCAGCTCCCCTTTCCCCCCAGGAAGTTTCCTGAAACTCAACTGGACGAAACAATAATTACGTAAATTAACCCAACCTAACCTCCACTAATCGAATATAAGACGATATGAAATAACCTTCAGCTTTCCTTTTCTTTTTAATTCGCTTAGTGCGGGATGGAGTCCAACTGGGGCCACACGGTACGTCGGGCACTGATTGGCCTGTTGTAGCCTGCTCCGGGTGATTATGATGATGGAGAATTTGGTAGAATGAAGATTGACATGGGAAACCGAAGTACACGGAGAAAACCTGCACCAGCACCACTTTGTCCACCACAAATCCCACTTGACCAAACCCTGGATCGAACCCGGGCCGCCACGGTGGAAAGTCAGCGACTAACCGCTTGACCAATGGCGCGGCCCTAGATAGATAGACATTCACCAAACATTATCCAAGCAAGAGGGATAAGATGGGTGGGCCATGCAGCACACGGAACAGTTGAAAATTGCATATCAAATGTAAGACAGAAAATCTGATGGTAACAAGCCACTTGAAAAAAACAAGATGCAGAAAAATGGATAATATTAAAATGGATCCCAAAAAAATGATGCGACGTTGTGGACTTGATTCATGTAACTTAGGATTTTTGCGAGCAGATTAATTAATTCTCGAGTGTCATGTTGAGAGGTGAATTTCATTACTGAGGGACTATGACTTTCTCCAGAATTATGTTCTGTGAAGTTAGATCATGCTATGTGTAAACACTCTTACTAATTTTGACTGTCATTTAGGTCAAGCAAAGATATGATAGCCACAAGCATTATCACGCCCGCCATGGTATAGACTTTGAACGCTGAAGGAGCACGTCAACCTTCGGCGTTGTAACTATAATGGTTTTGTTCTGAATTACAGATGTAGACCTAAGCGGGATATAAACGTGGACAGGGTCAAATGTTAATGACCGTTTCTTGATTCTATGTCTGACCCACCCACTACACCACAGTATCAGGATTGTCTGATCTGTACATATGTGTGTGTGTGCGTGCATGCGTGCGTACTACATCATGAAAAACCTAAATGCGAGAAAAGGAATTGGGGAGAAAATTCCAAGCCAGCCGGCTTGTACGTGAGCTTCAAATATCGAAGTTACCTAGGGCCCGAGGCCGCACCATAGCTCAAGCGGTTAGTCGCTGGCTTCCAACCGCGGCGGCCCGAGTTCGATCCCGGGTCTGGTCAAGTGGGATTTGTGGTAGACAAAGTGACGCTGGGGCAGGTTTTCTCCGAGTACTTCGGTTTCCCCTGCCAATCTTCATTCCACCAATTGCTCCACAATCACCCTCACCTATCATCTGGGGCTGGTACGATAGGCCAGAAGTGGTCGCAGTACAAGGGACTTAGTCCCACCCCACTAGCAATAAAAAAATTAAAAAAATACCTAGGGGCTGAGCAACATTATTTAGCCTGGATGTTTATGAACTGATTCGGCTTTAGATAAATTGCTGCTGGTCTTCGCCAGCACAGTCATTCTTGGTTCCAGGATCCACGGTACTCATGGCCATATGTTTCTCTCTCACGATTCTTGGAGTGGGATAGCTAAGTCCGACCTCGTGAAGTGGCATTGCGTAGCATAGCAGTAAGTTACTGGTGGTCTCGTCAGTTCAGTCGTTCTTCGTTTCGGGCCTCGTGGGATACCCATGATCAAATTAATAATTTTCTGAAGAGCTCTACTGTTTCATGTTTCTAATGGAGAACATCCACAAATATTATAACATATTCTGTACCCTTGCAAATAAGTAGAGTAGGTATTGCGGTAGAGTTTTTGGATGTGTTTCTAAACATCATTCCTGCATTTTTAATTATAGGTGGATAATTTAATTTCTTGGGTGTCAATTCTTGCTGAAATTTAATACACACACACATATAATATAATGTGATATTAATATTTGAAAATCGAACAGACTGGTCTAGCCGTAAAGCTCTTGATTTGTTTTCAGGAAGGGATCGGATCGAATTTCAACCAAAAGACAGACCATCCTGACCATCCTGACAAAGGATTTTCTTGGTTTTCCTCAGTATTTTCTGGAAAATACTTGGACAGTATCTCGATTAGGCCACGATCGCTTCCTTCCAAGTATTAGCATATTCGTCATTCGTTTATCACCCTTCCATCGGAATCTGTGTAGCCTCGATACTAAAAGTGTGTCCTTAAATAGCCCATGGAAACAAACTTGAAGGAACCATAGCGCTGGCGAAGAAGGGCATTTATGCCTTTCTTGCATAAAGTCTCTGCCGGATTTCCTAGTCCCATGCTGACAATGAGTCTGTCATTACCTATTGAACTAAAGAGACGGTTAAATACGTCCTACGGTACTGGGTCAAGAATGTGGTTGCTGTACGTTATCCTAACCATAAAGAGCCAAGGAGAGTTTTCCACCACAACCTCGAAGCTCACACTGTTCGTTCTGTAAACTGCAGGGAATATTTCTTAACTCCTTTTCAGCTTTCAAGTACTAATCCTAGTCAATCCCATATTCAGAATTAGTTCTGAAACTACGAAATTTTTAGGCATGTGGCAGGAATGCTTACACGTGACAGCTGACCGTCGCACGGACGCTATGTACTCAGGACAGCAACTGACAGTTGGATCATTTCTAGCTCATAATTAATCATGAATAAGAAGGCACAGGTCTCCAAATTACATAGTCAAAAAATAGGAATGCTACAGAGTGTTATTATTACAAAGTTTAGAAGTGTACATATTTTCTTCTCCGTGTCTCTTTTAATATGTATCACATAAACTTTATAAATCGTAATGGTTACATATACACACTTATATATATCTTCTTCTGTTTTGACGGATTACGGTCAAAATTCAGACAAAGTCAGTTCTGAATTTATATATCTTATAGACAGTCAGTAGGACCCTTTGACGAGTGATCAGCCCCTCACAAGGTCGCTACGTGAGCAGGAAAACACATTCACCGCAAACAGACAGACAACAAAGCCTCAGGTGGGATTGGAACCCATGGTCCCAGTACTTGAGCGGGCAAAACATTGCGTGCCTTGGACAGTGCGGCGGCCATGATCGGCACATGCACAGAATTGGACAGAATATTGGCATCACTATAGATACTATACACATTTCTTTATTAATAAAGCGTTGGACCATCTTTTGCCTTCAATGCAGCGACATTCCTCTTTGGAAAGGACTCGACAAGTTTTGAACAGTCTCTAGTGGAATTTTATACGATTTTTTTTAAGAATATCTTCAAGTTACTTTAGATATATTGGAGGTGGGAATATAGTTCTCGCTCTAGTCTCCAAAGCTGAGCAGAGTGTGTTCAGATCTGATGGTTATATCGGCCAGGGAAGATGTTGAAGTTAACCTTCATGCTTTTCAAAATATGACTGAATAGTTCCAGCTGTGTGAATTGTTGTCTGGAAAAACTGCTTCGTTTTTCGGAAGTAACGTCTGGATTATTGGATGCACCTGATTACCCAACCTGTCCACATACTCCCTTGCAGTATTTCGGCCATGAAGGACAATAATGGGACCGACAGAATGCCACGATATTGCTGCCCAAACCATCACAAAACCTCCCTTGTGTTTAACTATTGGAAGTAGGAATTTCGGATTGTAGGCTTCCTTGGGTGTTTTCCAAATGTAAGATCTTCCTGATGTAGGGAATAGCGTGAAGGACGACGCATCTGACTACATCACGTGCGCGCTTCCAGTTATCTAATGTCCAGGTTTTATGGTCGTGACGCCACTCTTTACGCATCTCAGTGTCAGTTTCAGTATAGTAACTGCAAGCCCTACCGTGCGTATTGGATTTGTGAAGCTCACTTAGGTCACTTTTATGGAAACAGGGTCCTCAAGATAAGCATTCAGTTCTGCTGCAGTTTACCTATGCCGCAGTAGTTGTGTGATTTTTCGAAACACTCCTTCTCAATGTACGACGATGTATTTCTGTCGATGTTAATTTTCGCCTACTGTTCCTCTTCGTTGTTGTCGTCTTCCGTGTCTTCATGTATGCCGACATAACCTTAGAAACTGTCGATCTCGAGGCACTTAAAAATGTAACAGCTTTTGTCACAGATGCTCCAGCTAAACACACACCAACGATCTATCCTCTTTCAAAATCGTACAAATCCCCCATTTTAGGTTTATTTCACACGGACTGTCACTCAACACAATCACTAATGCACTGACACGAGCACTATCTATCTACGGCTCTACAGCCCTTGTGGACCTAGGTCGCTTTTTCTGTTTCTTAGTCTATAAACTGTCGGTAGGACTCCTTGGACGGGAGATCAGCTCTTCGCAAGGCCGCTACCTACACACAGAATAAACTTACATAGACACCCGTGTCTGGAGTGGGATTTGAACCCACGGTCCCAGTGTTCGGACGAGAGAAGAAGGTCCATGCCTTAGACCGTGTGGTCACTGTGATCGGTCTAACACGAGAGCACTACAGAATGTAAACAAATCCACTTGTGTGTTCGTCTGTGACGTGTAAATGGTAAGGCCAACGAATGAAAGAAATATTTGAATTCCCACCCTGTTTTTAACGCTTTCATAGATGTCTACTTTGTTTATTTGACGATGCTGCCAGTACCTCACGCTGTATAGCTTCTAATAACCCACTGATAAATAAATAATGAGTTGAAAAGGAAATGGATGAAAGCTGTCATGGACTAATTAGAAGTACTGTCCCGGTATTTGCCTGGGGAGACAGAGCAAAACTCTTAAACACCCCAGTCAGTACAGTCACTGTTCCATCCAAGATTCAGTTCACGTCCCGAATGCAAGTTAGAAGGTTTGTCGCTTAAGGCTACTTGTTCACTGCAAGTGTGTACAAACCTGATATTACATCAAGGTTGGGCCAGTTTGTTCAGGAGACTCGCGATCAGCACAGCTGGTTCCACTAAACAGGGGTGATCACAGGTAAAGGCCATCTCCTTACATGAGATCTCCTTACATAGCTTCTTATGGCAGCTATTCCCAGAGTCTTCATACAGAGTTGCAGTTACAGACAACAGCATATGTAGCAACGAATTCTTAAGAATGGAATGCAGTAAGTCCCTCTTAATCTTTCCGTGTTATGGACGTAAATATACGTGTACGTTCTCTGAGAAGGTAGATTAATATACTATGTTAGGTTAAATTACATTAGGTCAGGTAAGTTACAGAAATATATTCTCTTCTTTGAAACTTATTTTTCTAAATTGGCCAAAATAGCTCAACACGGAAAGGTTTAATATTATATCGGTCATTCCCGAAGGCTTTTCTACTGACCAGGAGTGTTTACCCGGTTCTCGAGGGCCATTTCCACCCCTGTCTGTAGCAGACAATTATTTCTCTGAATCGTTCCATGACCTTGCACACACTTGAGTGTGCTGTCTGTATTCGCTGTTCTTAATTATTCTAATTGGTCATACCTTAGGACATTATGCTCGAAGGTCTGACCACCTGCATTAGAAGAACACGCATGTTTGAGGCACGGTAAGCAGAACATGTAATGACATGCCAGAACGTTACCAATGAAGCCGTAAGAAACTCATGTAACCCATAACTTTATTCTTTTTAATTTAAATTACTGAATACACCCAAACCGAAATCTCTGCCCGATAACCAGAGCCATCTCGTAATTACTTTGAGAAGTGAAATTATATCGCTTTGCGCGAACTGTACAAATTATGCAGGAAGAGGTTGGTACAGTCCCTTCTAGCAAGAGTAATTGTCCAGTTATGGGACAATACCCCGAATGAAATCAAGGGGCATTCCAGGGGGCACATTAAGGGGTTGCAGTAATTGTAACATGTGGGTTGCAAAAATAAGGTTAGAGAATTTATGTTGTTTAAACCTGGTTCGTTATTATCATTGTTTCATCAGATGTAACTGAATTTAAGGCTTGCATTTACAGCTTGGATTTTCATCTTCAAACTCCAGCACTTTGTGGAGTGGCTCACAGTTCCTCCGGTCAAGTCTAAGCATTCCTGGTGATGGTGTGTGACAACCAACCTGACTATTATGTTCGACACTCACCTCTATCCTGAATTATTTCGCACATACGTTTCGGAAACTGGATCTGTTTCCGTTATCAAACTGTGTTTAGGTTTTCTAGTGAAAGACACAATTATCCACTAGAAATATACACCTAACATGAAAATACATTTTATTTTGTCACATTGCATTTGGTCACAAGAAGGATGAAGTTGGAAATTTAGGGTATTACGAAGAACTTCATAATTTATTATCATTGTTGTTGAAGTAGTGGACTCGGGACATGCAGGGCAAACGGAAGAAACAAATGAACACAATTTTGTTGGGGAAACTGTCTTGGAAAAAATAACTTTAAGACCGAAGAAACAGAGGAAAATATAAAGACTTATGTTAGAGAACTAATTGTGAAAAATGATGAAACCACAGTTTTCTCAATGACGCTTTTTTTTTTTTTTTTCCAAAAGTAAAATTTATGTATTATCGACCGAATCGTGAAATTATCATGAACAAGACACAGTGCTGATGTTCGCCAGGACATGTTTGCTTTCCTTTTCAATTCACAATACACGAGCATACGAGCTAAAATTGCGCATGTAGATGAAATAGTACTCGAACGAAGAAACTGAAACAAGCTCTTCTACTTCTAATTAAACAAGAAGTTCTGAGAAGAACTAATCGCCTACGTTCCTTTGATATGACAAGGATCGCACAGAAAACAACCCCTCTAACAATTCTTCGTTGCCGCAGGAACGTTTTTAAGGAGCCATTTCATTGCAACGATAGGGGGTTACACAGGAATACCCACAATTTCATAGAAAACAACACTTCCAACAATTCTTTTTATTGTGTATTCTTTGCAGCTAGAACGTGTTTACCGAGCTGTTACCTAGTGATGAAAGACACACATACAGACAAGCTGATTGGAAGGATTTAGCAGAATGCCATTGAGATGGGCTCAGGTGCCATGATGTGTATACCAAGTTTAAAAAAGACTGAGTCAGGCATTCAAAAGCCGATTTTTTTTGGGGGGGGGTCACAGACACAGTGACAGGACGAAGATCGTATAAGCCTACTTTCATTTTTTCAAAATAAGGAAAATGGGCTAAAAATATGCACGAAGGTAACCACATTCAGAAACTCTACTGCAATACTCACGTATCCCTGCCGTGCATATTGCCGAGATTACGGAGTAAATTTTGTATCTTTCGGTACTCTCTACTAGGTCTCTGGTAGGACACTCCAGAGAAATGACGTCAGGCATTACGTAGCTCACGAACCACAAAAAGAGTAATTATTACACGATTAGCTCTATAAATATATGTAAGTTACAGATTATACAATTAGTGGCAATGGACTATTTTAAGGTAATTTTCGCGTGAATCAATCAGGGAACTCTTACTTAAAATACTCTTATGAATCAAGGAAGCCGATAACTCTGCTAAAATTCGAAATAGTGCCTACTAGAATATTATTTCGTAATATTACAGCTGCAGCAGTACGCTCGGTTTTGTGCAACGGGAGGTGGTGCAACCGCCCTTTCACTAATTCTTCACATTCCACCTCTTACCATAATTACAGGTGGCATCAAGGTTGCACCAACTCCGTTCACTCTTTCATTGTGCTATAAAGAGGGGTGTCAAAAACTTCTATTGTAGGCGAACGACTGTAATTGTGTTTGCAGCACACCGGAATATGGAATTATACGAGGTTAGAGGGTAGCTTGGCTGTGGTGACGTCCCGCAGTAAATTTTGGTGTAAGTATGCGAGTGTGGTGGCTGGTTTCTGAATGTGATGATTATGAATAAAGAAGAAGTTCAGGGAAGAACTAATCGTCTAGTTTCCTTTGAGACTACACGGACCTCACATAAAACTAAAAATTAGGGGAAGGTCACACATACACAAATGGCCCGTTGTCTAGCAACGACGGGGGACACAGACAACAGGGTTATCTCATAAGCCTCCTTCAATTCTTTAAAAGCAACGAAAGTAGGCTAATCAGTCCTGGTACAATGCGATACAGTTTAACTTCCCAATGATCAATCACTTAACAATCATTAATCAAATAATAAACACTGAGTGTTGGATTATGAAATATATAAATTTATTATCCAAAATCAATCGCACTTGAAACATTTTTTATCAAAACAAGTTGCACATTTTTTGGACTTTTTAAAAGGGAATTGTGTAAGTTAGATTTTCAGAGATAAAGTGACACATATCTCTTCTCGTCAGTGTCAAAGAAGCGACGCATTCAGACGGACGCTCGTACCGTAAATATGGATTTCGTGTTTTGTATCCTATCCCCAAAATCACAAAATTATGCTGTAGGATTTTTCGGAAACATTTGCAAAGAAAATTAGTATTTGCCGATTAGTTAACCCTCACTCAAGGAGCTGAGCCATTCCCGAGAAGCCGCCAATTGTGCAGCTACTCAAGAACTTTCCAGGATTTTATGGAACCCAAAGGTTTATTATCATGTTCACAAGAGCCCTACACTGGCCCATATCTTGAGCCAGATCAATCCAATTCATACCATCCCAGCCTATTTCTCTAAGATCCATTTTAATATTGTTCACCCACCTTCGTCTTGGTCTTCCCAGTGAGCTCTTTCCTTCTGGCTTTCCCACTAATAACCTATATGTATTCATCTTCTCCCACATTCTTGCTACAAGCCCTGCCCATCTAATTCTTCTTGACTTAACATTACGGGTACATAAAGATTACAGGCCAAGGAATGTGAAGCACGAGATCAGGTCTCATGGACAAGCAGTCAACAAATGTTGGCTTGAGGTGAGACAGAGTAAAGGAATGCGTAAATCTTCTCTCCTTCAGAAAATGAATGAGGAGCTCTGTTTCTGCCAAAAGTTACAATTTTTCATTTCTGCTTCCCTCAAGTGGAATGAAGGAGGTGAATTCTATTCCTTGTTGGTCGTACGGTAACGTGACCTCCAATTATAGCCTTGTCCCCGGTGGGAAACAGCAATTCGCAATATCCAATTTCACTTTATGAACATTCTCTCTAGGAACGCAATGAGGGGACTGTATGTACAAATGTATAACTTTGGCATCTGCTTAGAGATAAAAGATCCAGGAAAACAAAAGAAAAGCGTGGCTCGTTTTACAGGGATAAAAATATTTCAGTAGGCCTGACTTTTCGCAGAAAGTCATGTTAAGCTCCTTATCAAATGCTCCTAGCCATCCGGTAAGAGACAGTTAATTATTAAAGTGGGTTATAAGTTGTCAGATTATCTTGTTGATAATATTCCCATGATAATCAACTGAAATAGTACTATTAATAATTGTCATGTATGATGGATCCGAGATGACCCGATCTAGAGCAATTTCATGAGATAAAACAAGTGTACTTATGTCAGAGACCTCCTACGGAACTAACCGGGTTGAAAACAGAGTTCGTTGCATGTTTCATGTGCGGCAAGATAAGGAAAAGTAGTCCCTGTGCTTAATTAGGTATGTACTACGCCATGAAGACGTATGGGGGATTGGATATATAGATCCACGTATTCTTGATCTCGGCACTAGGTGGAGGTGTGTGGTCAGCTTCACGCCCCGACAGCTTTACTTCCATGAAAGAGGCTGGGTGGTCCCCAGAGTCGGTCTGGACGCTGTGGAGAGGAGAAAAATCTATTGCCCCTGCCAGAACTCCGAACTCCGAACTCCGAACCCTTGTCCGTCCAGTGCGTAGCCAGTCGCTATATCGACTAACCTATTCCGACTTTTTTGTACACCATATGTGATATGTTTCATATGCGTCGCGTAGAGGAAAGACTGTGCTAAGTTTCGCGTGATAAAATAGTCCCTCTGCTGAGGTGTCACTTCACGAAGCCGTGTGTGAGTAGAGGGAAGCCTTTACGAATATTCTTAATTCTTTGAATCCTGTCAAGTCAAATTGCGTTACAGGGTCTGGTCTGCTGTCTGCACTTCGAATGCCTACGAAGTGAACATACACGTATACCAATGACAGGCGAGCAGGGACGCAATGACGCGCCTTTCGGTTACAAGACGGGGAATCCCGTCCAAGCGCGGTTCACGCTCTGTACATGGCTGTTTCATTCAGCATGCCGACAGGTAAAGACAAATCACGCAAACGTAAAGTATGGGGTGTTATAGGGTCGTTAGGACAGTGACTGATGGATGGGTGAGGTATGTATCGTTCAGGATTTCGCAACTCCTTTGCTGTAACTGTTGGTTCACTGTGAGCTAGGTTTTCACTTGACGTAATCCATATCTGATGTCTTCATATCAACTCCATGCACATCAAGAAACCAGTAGACCTGTAGGCCGAGACACGTTTGAGTAACTTCACACCCCGGTCGCTATCTCCGGCCAAAGGACCCTGTAACCCTTAGATAGGAAATTGTTTGGGGCCCAGAGCCGGGCTAGAAGCGCATGATTGAAAACAGAAGCTTGACCGTCCGGCCAGGTTTCTTTTTTTTTTTTCTTCTTCTTTCTTTCTTTGGCACTACAGCCCCAATTTGGACCTTGACCTTCCTCCATGGAACTTCCCGTTTCACTTCGGTTTACTAGATCTTAGATATTCGGTAGGACCCTTTGACGGGTGATCAGCTCGTCGTAAGGCTTCTACCTGTACTTAAACACAGAAAAACACACACACAAACACTAAACATCTATGCCCTGAATGGGATTCAAACTCACGATCCCGGCTTCCGAGCGACTGAAGACAGTGCATGCCTTAGACCGCTCGGCTACCGTGACCGGCTGTCCGGCCTCGGCTTAAGTAGTCTGTAGTCTGTAGGTAGTATCAAGTCTGCCTTACTAAATGTAACGTTGTCTCTGTGTATAATTAAGGTCACGCCATGAAGACGTATGGAGAAGTGTAGATATAGCTCCACTAACTCCATACATTCCTAAACTTGGCAACAGATGGAAATGAAATCATCAGTTTCACTCCCTGAAAGCTATGGGTTACTGTGCACAAATCCCGTAGTCAATCAGTAACACTGTAACAGCGGCCACAACGATAATTTTGTTGTTGTTGTTGTTGTTATTGTTGTTGATAAGTGACTTAACGGAACAAAGTTCCCTCTGAAAAGATAAGATTCACTCTGTTGGTCAAGAACTTCCCAGTCTGCTATGGAACCCCAAGGTACATTAATGTGCTCTAACGAACCTGCAGTAAGAGTAATGGAGTATCATAATCATAATGAGATGACCAGACTGTACTCTCCGGACGTCAAGTAACGAGACTCAAAAACACGGCCGGGCCGTTGCATTTCGTTCCACCGAATTTCAGGAGATACTAAACAGTCAGATGTCGGAAATAGGGGAGGGATCGCATACTTCTTGGAAGTTCATGAATAATATAAGTGGTTAGACACTAGCAGTTTAGTGTTACTACGCCACTGACCCTGACCTCCGTATAGTAGCAAACAAACCCTTCAGCTGGCGGTTATGTTTCATGTCAGAACAAGTCATGATCATCAGGGAACATCTGCCACTAGATCGGGCTCGGGGTGGGGTGGGGGAAGAATGGCATTGGTCACGTGCCCAGTTGTTTTGAAAACATTCTTTTCTCATTAAACTTCATGAGTGTGACCTCCTGAACCTTAGACGAGATGCTGTAAGCAGATGTAATGTGCTTTGGGCGCGTTGCCACCTCGCGGTGAGGCTACTGAAATCAATCCGCTTGTCATGAAATCTGAATCTCGAAAATTTTACTATAATTTGTCCATACATGTCAAATTTGGTTAAAATCGAACACTTACATAAGTTTATACGCACGTCTCGATCGTAACACGCTCTATATTTCTTGCAGACAAAACATTGGATCGAAAGTTCCATATTAAAATGTGACAGGTAATTCATGACTAATGTACTTCCTCCGTTAGTCACGGTTTTCGAGATAGGCAATTAAACAAAGGCCATTTCTAAATTAACAACAGAGTAAACGCCCATAATCTTTATGCTATGCGTACGTTTCACATCTGTGCTTTTGCAGTGATAATGGAGTTAGAGTAGTAAACTTTGCCACATCCAAAAATCTGATTGTCAGGAGTATCCTTTGATATGAGCACAGTTCAGATATTTGGGAACTACAGGAAGAAATCAAAATTTTATTCAGGATGAAATTAAGAGGAGGCTCAACTCGGGTAATGCTTGCTACCATTCAGTCCACAACCTTTTGTCTTCACGTCTGCTGCCCAAAAACACAAAAATTAGAATATACAAATTTATAATTTTGCCTATGGTTCTGTATGGGTATGAAACTTGGTCTCTGACATTAAGGGAGAGACATAGACTGAGGGTGTTTGAGAACAGAATCTTGAGGAGAATACTTCAACCGAAGAGAGATGAAGTGACAGGGGATTGGAGAAAACTACACAATGAGGAGCTTCATAACTTGTACTCTTCTCGAAGTATAATTAGAATTATCAAGTCAAGGAGGATGAGGTGGGCAGGGCATGTAGCATATATTGTTGAGATGCGTTCCAGATGTTAGTTGGAAATCTTAAACAGAAGAGAGTTACAGGAGCAGATCTTACTGGACAACCTTATTTTAGTTACCAAATGTAAAACGTAACAAATCTAAGATTATTCCTATGCTTAACTTAGTACCACGACATAAAGAATCATGGGGAGTGGAGGTGTGGTTCCACTCATTTTTAATCTCAGCATTATATGGAGATGAGTGCTCAATTCACGCTTCGGCCTCTTTTACCCAAGGAGGTGCCTCCAGTGTCCATAAGATACGTTGTTGGATAGACCTCAGAGCCTGTCTGGACACTGTTGAGGTGAGAGGGGCCTCTGGCACCTGCCGAGAATGGAAGTCCCACTCCTTGGGTCGTCTAGTCTGTGAGTCTACTCGACATCGAGCCAGAATTTGTTTAGATTATTTAGAGGAACTACAAACGGCACTCGGCTGGGCAAAACCAAACAGGAGAAATGCCTTTAAACAGGCGGTAGGTTTGGATGCTGCATGACTGCTAACTCAACGTTTACTTGAACCTAGAATGGATACAGATGACCATGAAAATGGCCCTGAAAACAGTTGGATAAACAGTTATATTCAACGCTGGACAACCGTAAAATGATATTTCACTTCCGTGCCTTATACATAAGAAAGACTGCCTCACATCACTCTATGATTCAATCCACGTTATAATTAGTCGTCGTCATCATCATCATCATCATCATCATCACCACGGTTTAAGTTTTGAACACTTCCGGGTACAAGTCAAAACAACAAACAAACTCTGTGGCTTGAGTCCGCAAGCGCCACTATACCGACCGAGCGACCGCCACTTGTCGGCCAAGTTAGTACCAACTTTAGCGGATAGAGGTCGTCGCGTGGTCAGAGCAAAGAATCCCCACGGCCGTTAATTTCGGTTTTCTAGACAGGAGCCGCTATTTCCTTGAAATAGCTCCTCAATTATCCTCATGAATCTGAGTGGACCCTGTTCCAGATCCACTACTTCTCAAGGAAATCTGGTAGCGCCGGGAATCGAACCCGGGACTTCTGTATCTGTAGCCAGGAACTCTGACCACTAGACCACAGAGGCGGTCCGTCGGATACATGTACTGAAACTATTCCAGACTGTGTCCAGTTATCAGTTGACAAATTCTGCCCTTCGTATGTGATTTGAAGATTTCATAGAACATTACGGCAGTAAGCCTCTCCGACAAGTTGATAATCACTTACCAGACGACACGGCGTCACCACAGCATCAACTCCTCTGTTCAGTTTACATCGATAGAAAAGCTACGATACTAGGTTTTTATGCAGCCTTTCTAAATGTCTCCGACATTTCTGTTGGCAATCGTTTTATTGTTTTATTGATGTCAGTGCCGGGATAGCTACGGGCTATAGGCTGGACGGCCAGGGTTCGATTCCCGGTAGGTACAAGAGATTTTCTGTACTTCACAGCGTCCAGACCGACCCTGGGGACCACCGAACCTCCTATCCCGTGGGTACCGGGAGTTCCTTCCACGGGAGTAAAGCGGCCGGGCTGTGAAGCTGAAAACACACCTCCGCCTAATCTCCACTCCCCTTTGTGTCTTCATGGCTTGGTGCTTAATTAATTAAGAACAAAGAAAATTTGTATTGATGTTAGTTTTTTCCCAGTGTTTTTCTGACACGGCATTTTGTGACAAAAACAAACTTAGTTCTGCCTTTCTCTGTGACCAGCCAAGTATAGGATCTGAAATGAAGCCCCTCAACGTTCACATCGAGGGCGTGATCGTGTGTTTTCTGTTCAGCGCTGTCGCACATACCATGCGGCGGGCAGCGGTAGCCAGTGCTGAGCTGTCGTGTATTAACCCAAGTCCAAGTTAAGTTTACATCTAACAGAGGGCACTACATGTTTGCTTCGTGATTTAACTGCATGATTATACCGCCATCTAGCAGGACACCTTACCTCATATCAGTTACATATATAATTACTGCATGCATGGAGTTTCAGAATAAACCACACACAGCACGTCTACATAAGCGTAAAAATTGTTTTGAGAAACCTACATAATTTGGGGCACGCAATCCAGTGTCTCCTTTTACATGTTTGTTTTCTTTTAATACTAGAAGAGACAAGAAGCAATCTTAAAACAAATCACAGAATAATCTGAAGAATTTAGTTAACTTGTTTTCAAATAATACAAAATGGCTTCTAAAATGCATTGCTCTCGTAATACAATTCCCACTGCACGATAACGAAGAACTCTCTGCGCAAAATGAGGTCTTGGAACCAGGTTATTTCATATAAAATTACACAGCGGGATATCCGAAAGACTTTGACATTAGTGACGAAGCACATCTCGGAAACCGAAACATGAATGGAATTTCCTAATAACATAAACCTTTCTAAGACCGAAATTGATTTAAATACGTAGAACAGGAAGTTAGTTCCCATCTCACAGCAAAAACACGATGTCATTAATTGGTTGAGCAGGCAGTTAATGGCTATTTAGAGAAACAATTGCCCTCTGTTCTGAGAATTATACGAAATACATAAATACCCTTTGTTGTCAACATGCAACGTTTCTGGCCAAGCAGCTGCATGACTCCCAGAGTCGTGAGAGAGAAAATTATGGTCGTGACCCCGTGGGGCCCGGAACCAAGAATGAGCATGCTGGGGAGGGCCAGTAGCAATTTACTAGACCTAAACATGATACGTTTCTTTCACTTTAAAAAGTGATAGTTACATACAGTAAACAAGAAGTTCTTGGCCTCTACGGAACCAGAAGGTTCATTCTCGTGTTCATGAGAGCTCACCTCTGAACCCTATAACGAGCAACACATCTTCACACAGCGATTCTTCAAGATCCAATCTCATATTAACTCATCTACGCCTAGGTCTCTCAGATAGCTTCTTCCATTCGGATTTTCTTATTTAAATTTTATACGCCTTTTCATTTCCTCGTTGCATTCCACCATTTCACGTCACATAATGTCTAGACTTATAGCCGAAACAACTATTGCAGTAAACCATGGACTGATCATATGCAACACGTACCTGGAATTTATATTCCCTAACGAAGTTCCTCTGAACATCATTGCAATGTACATGTTCCTAGAAAGTGCAGTTAAATATAGCGACACACAACTGTGCATGAAACCATAAGGCTACGTGCTCTGGCTGAATATAAACAGGATCCAGGCGAAAGTTTAGAATATTTGGATAATTTTATTTTTCGAGGCCGGTCACGGTAGCCGATCGATCTGAGGCATGTACTGTTTTCGCTCGCTCATAAGCCGAGATCGTGGGTTCGAATCCCACTAGGATCATGGATGTTTGGTGTGTGTACGCGTTTATTCTGTGTTTGTGTTGTCTTGTGTTTATGTAGAAGTTTTGTGACGAGCTGATCATCCGCCCAAGGAGTCCTACCGTCTGTGAAATGATCATGAAACTGAAAAATCAGCCCTATGCTCCAAAATGGGTGCAAGAGGGGAGAACAGGTATTTTTCAGACGACAGTATACCGGTCCAAGTAACAAACAAGAACCGTAACAAATTTTGCAACATAAAATGGGGAGGGGGATCTGGAAGGACGAACGTCACACTGCGATAGGATAATTAGACCGAATTCTTGGGGTTTCGCGCGAAGATGAGGCTGAACTGATGCAAATGAACAGTTCAGTCTTGAGAGGAAGAAGGGAATAAACCCATTTTGTATCCACTCCCACATACGCCATCTTGCCGTAGTACTTAATTAGTTAAGCACATGGACATCTTTAACTTTTATTTCCGGTTCCGTCTGTAGGTTTCCATGTAGGTTCCCTCCACACTGCAACAGATATCCAGCCGGTAACGGACTATATCTCATTTCTGCAGTTATCACAGCCGCAGCGGTCCGCTGTTTCAGAACCAAGTCTGCCACCTGTCCAGTACAGCCACACACAACGTTCTGACATGACTACATGAGAACAAAATGGGGGGGGGGGTCAATTTGGTGATCTGGAACCGAGCCTGGACAGTGAAATTTGGAGGAGGGATCCCATCATTTGGCCTCCAAAAACACAGAATTTGAAGCCCCGCGACTTTGTAATGAGGAGTTACGTGCAAAGGGCCTTGTATGGGTGCAGTGGTAAGATAGCCGACACAAACAGCAGGTCGCTGCAGTTGTTGATAACAGTTATTCAGTATTCAGTATTGAGGGGGTGGGTTTCCCCATGCACTTAGACCAGTTATTCGTCCATTGTGAGTCCCCCTTTAATTTCTACTGTCTCCATACCCTACCTGTACTAGTGCTCGCTATCAGCCCATTTCTGCCAGCGAGGTTCCGATACTCTACTGGTAGTTGGTCCCTTTCTGTCAGAGACGTCGTCCCTCCTCTGGCAGTGGTACCTAATACTTCCCCATCTACCGGAGGCATTGGAAACTACTTTGGGCGGGAAACCTTTTGGCCAAATTTAGCAGAGGTCTCATAGAGACATGAGGTTCTTTTACGTGCCGTAAAGCTACGACACGGGACCCACGGGACAAGTCGTCCCTCCAGGACGACTTGTTCCCTGAATTTTTCCGCCCTTAAAAATTCCAAGACCTCCGCCGGGTTTGAACCCACGTACCTTGAGTTATGAGGTGGGAACGTTACCCCTAGACTACGGAGGCCGCTTTGATAACAGTTAACTCTTCAGATGGGCTGAAATTGCTCATCGGCTAGATACCTGCTAGATACTTGAGATCCATTTATAAAAATAATCACAAGTTTAACATCATTTCAGTGAATTATTTTTCTAATATGTGCAGTGGTTAAGAAATTACAGACTCCGACGCTCTCGGCGTCACTTTCCGGACGATTTGTACTTTACAAATGACGCAATTGATTTTACGCATAGACCTGTATATCTATCTATGGCTTTACAGCCCTTTGTTGGACCGTGGCCGCTCTTTCTGTTTCTTAATCCTATACACAGTCGGTGGGACTCCATGGACGGAGCAAATAGGCGGTGCTCCGATCGGCACTCGAAGTGAGCACCTCCCGAGTACAAGTCTAGAAAGTTACCGCTGCGCCAACCTGCTCGGTACTCATAGACCTATTGTTTTACAATTGTACTAACACGTGTGGGACAGAAGGTGATGAGAGGATAACATTAGCGATATTAGAAAGGGAGTTTGCGAGAATGCGAGTGGACGGAACTGGCTCATCCGCGTGATGCTGAACTTTTGGATTCTTTACTGTAATATCGGTTATATCACATTTAAAGATTGCACCACCTACCACAATCAGTGCTTGTACATAATTCATTGCAGATTATACATAATGCCCAGTCATTTGCTTGACTACAAGGTTTGACCTTGAGAAAGTCATAATCAGGCCATACATAGTCTACATGTACGGGCCACGCTATTACATCCGTCCTCTGAGTCTTCGGTGTGGGAAAAATTGGAAAGTAGTGCGGCAGTGGTTGCAGCTGCACAGGAGGAGGGAAGGTGACTCTTAGTTAAGACCTTGACATAAAACGCCGGTTCACGCCGACATTTACATCTTCCGTAACGCGTACCCAGCCCCGCTACGCAAGATTGGAAATTGGTATTTCCTTGAACCTGTAGTCATAAGTACTCAGAATACAGAAAAGAGGGCTACAGCGTTAGTCTCCGTCGCTGTCCGTGTCTGTGTCAGTGTCGGTGTTCAGTGGAGTTATTCCACTTGTCGGAGAGAGACCTAAGTTTTATAGCCAGAATCTGTGTTACTTCCATCGTCACTGCTGACGTCACAACAGTTTCCTGCCTTTCATCCTAAAAAAAACTTCTATATTCATGTGCCAAACACCGTTAGTTTTCATGTGGGCGCATTTATGTTCCAACTCTTCTTTTGAGACAGATTTCATCAGCAAGTTTAATAATATTTAACGTGAAGATGGTATTCTTCTCTGCAACACAGTTCATCACTTGCAAACTTAACTCATTGGGTTTGAACTCTATACAACATAGCAAGAGGTACAAAATTTTGTGATTGTGTTTTGCTTACAGCCTCCCCATTTTGTAAGTTCTGTACATGGCGTTTGTTACTTTAAATTATCTTGCATAAATGCGCTTTGCAAATTTTTTTCTACATATGAAATTGCCTTCTTGTTTAGTCACGAAGTCATTAATTTTCCTGAAATTTGATATATAGGATGAACGCACTTCAATAATATGGTTCGGGACATTATCTGTAAGTACATCGTATGTTAGGCCTGCAATAGAGTAGTTGGTTGAGGAACTAATGCTACAAGCTGGGAGGTCGCGGGTTCGAATCCCGATGAGGTGGATATTCTTCAATTTACCTAATCCTTCCAACCTCACTATGGTCCCGGGGTCAACTCAGCCTTTAACAGAAATGAATACCAGGAAACTTCCTGGGGAGTAAAGGGCGGCCGGTGCGTAAGGCTGACAACTTCACCGCCCCCTGTGTGTCGATTGCCTAGAAAATGTGAGACCCTTGACGTTTCACAACCCTATGTGCCTCCGCGGACGGTTACAAGGATAGCTTTACTTTTACAACATCGTATGCAAGTAGATTATAAACTGGTTTTTGTTTTAGCTAATTCTTGTAATTTTTGACGTTCATAATACTATGATAACCTCCTGTTCTCTAAAAGCCAATTGAAGTCGACACATCGATTTAGTACGAAACCTTTCTCACGAAAAGCGTATATAATAATTACTGTTTTTCTTCCTGAAATGCGGGCAAGGAAACTATGAAATCTGTCACCACTACAGCCAAGTATTGGTCACAAATAATTTGAATCAAAGCGATAAATATAGACAGAATTTACTGACTAACAAAATACGAGTATGTAAGCTTTAGAATTGTACACATAATTGATTTTAAATGAAACTGGAATTATTCCCTTTATGACCTCTCTCACGTAACTAGTATTTCTGAGACTGGATCTAATTAGGATTATATTTATAAAAATATCCCTAAAATTTGTTAGAGCTGAGATTCTTGTGCAGGGTATATGAAGAGCAGCGCCTTCTGGGATGTGGCAACGTGCAATCTGATACAGGTTTACCAACATTTCGGGCGATCGTACTGTCCCCGTCTTGATTCTTGCTTGTTTGCATTCCTCTTTGACCCTGTAGATGGCGACAGAATGATCCTCCGAAATATGGATAAAATTCTACCAAAATATATTGCGCCACATCAAAGGTGACGGTAGTCTTTATTGCTACAAAATTAATGTTTCACATATCTCGAAAAGTACATCGTCACAAGCACATCTTTCAATTTAAAAAGAATATAAGCCTATACGAGTATAGCTTACACTTTTTTTTACTGCTAGTGGGATGGGACTGAGTCCCTTGTACTGCGGCAACTTCTGGCCTATTGTACCAGCCTCAGATGATAGGTGAGGGTGATTGTGGAGCAATTGGTGGAATGAAGATTGGCAGGGGAAACCGAAGTACTCGGAGGAAACCTACCCCAGCGCCACTTTGTCCACCACAAATCCCACTTAACCAGACCCGGGATTGAACCCGGGCCGCCGCGATGGGAAGCCAGTGACTAACCGCTTGAGCTATGGCGCGGCCCTAGCTTACACTTACATACACTCATTATTCGATAGTTTTGTCAGCAACCCCATTTAAAATCACTTCCCATTCCACCCTGCGGCACACGTGCCGTAGGTTGCCTGTCTAAGGTAAAATGCATTAAAACAATTTAATAAAAATATTATTCCCCTACTTGCTTTTCTAAAGGAAAACAGGTGGAAGCACGCTGTGGGTCAGTCTACTATATCTTTTTCTACACACTTTTGAAATCTGTCACACAACTCGGTAAGAAAATTGTGCTAGTGAGGTCCTTCTAATATCAAATTTCCCAAATTCTCTTCAATCGCCTTTCTAAAGAGAAGCAACTGCTGGTGTTCACAGACGGATAGTGGGTATGTCGTGCCTGTTTGGTCTGGTAAATTGCTGCTGGTCCTCGCCAACAGTAATTTTTGGTTCCGAGTCCCGAGGGCATCATGACAGTATTTCACTGTTTCACGACTCTTTTATTGGTCCTCTGCATAGGTCTTAGCTTCAAACCTGGTTTCTGTTCTGTACATGAAAATTATGATAGAAAGCAGAGAGACAGTGTGGGGTTGTATTCTGGGAGGGAGGGTGACGCAGGGTATCTGAGGCCGCTAACCAAACGATATATGCCCTAGAATCCTTACGTCCGTTAACCCACATCGCGTTCTGTTGCGTTCATTCAGGATGCTTAGTCATGCACACGAACATGAATATGAACCTATGCATGTATGCATGTTGATATACTATATTTGTATATAATATGAAACGGTTTACAGCTAGTGTTTGTGTTATCTGATCATGTATATATGTTATGTCATTCTCACGTCGTACTAGTGTTCACATCATGAGAGCAGCAGATCTATTTTCGAAAATATGCCTCCTGAAGGATAAAGATGTAATTTACTCTCCGTTTCATCAGAGAAGCGGGTAGACGGGTAAAGGCGTAGAAGAGATACAGGAGAGAAAGAAAGGGTGAAGGGTGGAGATAAGGAAGAAAAGATTCACTGCTTTTCCACCAGTAACAGTGACTAGGCGAAATCCAGAAAAATCTTCCTATGCTATTTTCTTTTTCTATTTAAAGACAAGTTTGTTTATGACATAAGAAATATCACAAGATGTTTGTATCACTGTTATCTAAATCATGTAATACATCCAGACGAGATTGACAACTGCGTTTAATGGAGATATATCGTGTGTAAAATGGGAAGTGTAAGAAGCCAGTGTCATGAATGAAATTATAAATTATTCCGGGTGTCTTTAACTCACCAATTTGTGCTCCGCTCCATTCCATGCCTAGCTAATTTCGAAAAGGATGCATACATTTCAAGGGCCCCAAAGATTCCCTACCATTCAATCTTCTAGCCCATAACTCACTGGCATAGGTTTTAAGGAAAGATTTGTTCTACGCACGGCAAACGTTAAGCACGAAGCTTGCTAGTCCTGAGCAATGGTTGAATAGGACTAGGAGACTAAATGTTGTCATTAATGATATTATGAATTGTTCTGGCTGTCTTTAACTTACTCTATTCTCGGTTCCATTTCATGCTTATCTACATACAAGAGGGAATTTATCTCACCCACACGATCATTTCCCACCGCTCAATCTTGTACCTCGCAACTCACTGGTATCTCCTTGGAAGAGAGACTTGTTCTGTGCGCGATAAACAGTTCATATATTTCTTGTTATAGAAAGCCAACCCCCTCCACTCTCGATATGGAACATGGCGGTTCTGTTCAGTCAGTGGCCTTTCTCTTCCCCTATTGACGATTCGTTATGACAGTGATTTTAGAATAATTGCATACATTAGTCAAATCGGTAGTTCTAACCTTGAACTAGGTACACTTAAACTTGTTTGAAAGGGTGCGGGCTAATGTCCTCATAATACTCATGTTTCTCTAAGATCTGCCATCGCAAATGTCGAAAATAATTAGGAAGTGCTGTATTCGAATGGACTGAGTCACGTACTCGTTAGCCTAATTATATTATTTTGTGACGCAAGAATGTGGAGCCAAATGTTACACACAACTGCACACATTCTCTTACAAGACAGAAAAACTATTGCTTTAGGAGCGACTATAGAAAAGAGGAGCCGGTCACGGTAGCCGAGCGGTCTAGGGCATGCACTGTCTTCGCTCGCTCGGAAGCGGGGATCGTGGGTTCGAATCCCACTCAGGTCATGGAAGTTTGTGTGCGTTTTTCTGTGTTTGTGTACAGGTAGAGACCTTGCGACGAGCTGATCACCCGCCCAAGGAGTCTACCGAATGTGTAAGATCTATAAAAACCGAAGCGAACGGAGTTCATGGAAGTACTTAGGCCCACTGGGGCTGTAGTGCCAAGAAGAAATAGAATAGAGGAACCTTTATACTCGTATGTGCACTGTCTGCAAGGCTTTCGTACACAATCATAGCTAAATTATAGGCCAATATAATATTCCTCTATCTACCTTGACGGGTCAGGCTCTTTTTGGCCTGCCCCAATTCAGAATTCTTTCTTTCTTTCTTATGCTGCTCCTCTTATGCTGTACCTTCACGGTGTCGAGGTAAGTAAATTTTATTTCCTCTTAATCTAATAGAGTCGGTAGGACTCCTTGGATGGGGAATCGGCCCGTCGCAAGGCCGCTACATAACCCAAACAGAATAAACGCAAGCACAAACAAACCTCCATGCCTTAAGTGGGATTCGAGTCCTTGATTCCAGATTCAGAGAGAGCGAAGACATTTCCTGTCTTAGACCGTGCGGCCACTGATATCGACATAATTACACAATACTGTCACGTGTTTGTGGCTCCGTGGCTAATAATAACGGGTTCTGGAGTTGATGTTTGGATTTATTAACGTCTTCTTTACAATCTATCTTAATCACAATCAATTGCACGGTCAAGGACTGCCTAAGACTCGTTCCATTCTGACTTGGTTACGGCTGGCTTCTCTTCTGTTCTTCATTCTACTGACTGACTTGATTCTGATTTACGAATGTGTTACAAAACACGAAGGACGAATGACAAACAAAGACTACGTTCTTATCTGCACGTCCGCTTGTATAGTCAGAGGTAACCATGGAAAATGTTTGTTGCGTGTTCGTTAACATGGAAACGCTTTTCGTACTGAGTTTGTCTCAAGTAATCCATCTCCTGGAAACGTGTGTTAACTTCGCAGCAACTATCTGGTTTACAAGAGTCTACAACTTCCATATTTCATATCCATGAACACGTTTGTTGACTACCCAGCGATGGTCTGTGCCCAAGAAACGTACCTCCGCGGTAACGTGGACTGGCTGATACGATCGACATGTGTGAACACGGCAATGAATTCGGGATTACTGAGTTCCTGGACTTTGTTCATCACCCAGTATTCTAAAGAACACAATGTTTTGGAAAATGGTTATGTTTGGGTCCTCAGGTGAGGGCGTGGGAGACACCTACTTTAGATCCATTAGAAAAAGCTAACCTCAATCACTAGACAACCTGTGTCCCTGTAACTACAGCTATACGTACACCTGAGATCAGGGTGTGTCCATGGGAGATAAAATAAAAATTTGCAAAAGAAATTTCAAGAACGCATATTGCTACATGTTAGTGACTAGACACGGGGTCTGGATTGGTAGTTATTAATCGTATATATATATTTTTTTTTCCTTGGTACTACAGCCCCAGTGGTCCTAGGCCTACCTCCATGAACTTCTCCGTTCACTTCGGTTTTTCTAGATCTTACACATTCGGTAGGACTCCTTGGGCGGGTGATCAGCTCGCCGCAAGGCCTCTACCTGTACACAAACACAGAAAAACGCACACACAAACTAAACATCCATGCCCTGAGTGGGATTCGAACCCACGATCCCGGTTTCCAAGCTAGCGAAGACAGTACATGCCTTAGACCGCTCGGCTACCGTGACCGGCTAATCGTATATATAGGTAACTATAACATTATCACGATCTACACAAACTACATGTCACTAGAGCACACGCTAAAGGTTCGGCCACACAGAGCGCTACGCTATGTTCGCTACGTACGCTACGTACGCTGTGTACACTCTGCGACGCAGGTAACATAGGGAACATAGCGTACGTAGCGTACGGAAGTCTGTGTGGCCTGTAATATTGGCAATAAAGGGAGATATTTTTCTGTTCGTATTGCGAACATAGCGTACGTAGCGCTCTGTGTGGCCGAACCTTTAGTCTTCTGTCTTCACCAGTCATCGACGGATTCCAACCATACTCTTTGCTTCCATTGTTACCGGATGGCTACCATCTCAGAACTAAATAAGTCAACCCATGACTGCGACTGATTAATCAAGTCAAAGATAATGTTATGTTACGACCGATAGCCAGTCGGCCAGGCTGTCTTGGTGTCAAACCCCTTCTGGTGCCCAAGACTAGATTTTTGTTACTGTCAAACAGTCACGGTTTCGCTCATGTGGAATACCCTCTCTGACGAGAGGCCGTATCTGTAGTTTACACTTTCTGCTGGTCCTCGCCAGCGCAGTCATTCTCGAGTACGAGTCCCGCGGGACACATCCATATTAGAAGGTCTTAGATTCAAGAATCTCACAACCTGAAGTGCCAGGTCCCCATATTTACGTGTATATCCCTCGGGAAAAGGGTGGCCACTTATGCTCCTAGGCATTGAGTTCCCTTTTCCTCGCCTTCTACGACTTTCAGGGCTACGGTGGAGGTATTCGAACCTTTTTCTTCTCACCCGGCCTCACTACATAACCTGAACACGTCAAGTCACAATATGAACACATGAAATTAAGAGAAATACGAGTGTATCACAACAAACCGACAACCAAATGTAAGAACACCATTGCAGAGAAAATTCCGAGTTATCATATTGTATGATACCAGCCTATAACCGGACCCAGTGTACAAGTACGTGCTTTCTAACTCTTAGCCTGAGGACAAAAATAAATCCGGTTTTCGAAATGTTGCGTTCTCTCGGAATATAAGAAAATGGACAAAGTCCAAAACTCAGTAGCCCCCGAGTTTGAGGGCCGCGCCATAGCTCAAGCGGTTAGTCGCTGGCTTCCCACCGCTGCGGCCCGGGTTCGACCCGGGTCTGGTCAAGTAGGATTTGTGGTGGACAAAATGTAGCTGGGGCAGGTTTTCTCCGAGTACTTCGGTTTCCCCTGCCAATCTTCATTCCACCAATTGCTCCACAATCACCCTCACCTATCATCTGGGGCTAGTACAATAGGCCATAATTGGCCGCAGTACAAGGGACTGTGATTGTTAATTTCTCTGTAGCCCCGACGTTAAGCATGCGTGGAACTATGCCTTCATTAACCCATACGTATTCATGGTGTGGTGCCTAATTAAACAGAGGGCCTATTTTATTTCATTTCACTGCTGTTACTTTACTCAGTGTTGCAAATAATAATAATAATTATTATTACGCAGCCTCGTGAGGATAATTGAGGAGATTTTTCAAGGAAAGAGCGGCTCCGCTCTAGAGAACCGAGATTAACGGCTGTGGGGATCCGTTGCGCTGATCATGTGACACCCTCTATCCGCAAAAGTTGGCACTAACTTCGCCGACAATCGGCGGTCCCTGGGTCGGTCGGTATATTTCGCTTGCGGACTACAGGCCAGGAAGCTTTTTTATTTTTTATTTTTTGTTTTTAGTCGTAGTTTTTTGTTTTATTTGTTGTAAAAATGTTTCACAGATTTATACCTTGACAGCCCGATTCAGATCTGGACTGGGACACTGACTATCGTAACTAAGTATTCCTCAGTCCATTCAAGCAAATACCATTACAAATCGTACATAAATATGGTCACAGTATTTCATATTAAGCTGAACCAAAATGTTGCTCATCCTGCACAATCCATTGGTCCACTAATCCATCTACTTTCGACACTGCAATCATCTGAACTCCTGACAGCTTCGATAAGTAAGCCATAAATAAATTAAATTTTGTGATAAGAATCTTTTCTTCGTGCTTCCCACTTGGATAAAAGTTGGCACCCATCTCTAAGACATCAAGCTGCTGCCTGTAGCGTGAAGGGTGCACTGTGCCCACTACTAGCGTCTGCAATGGATCTGTGGACTGACGTCACGGCACAAATCCAGATTCCTGTTTATGCTCCTGTCGCCCGTCAATAATACCTGTCTAAAACATCTTTCAATCTTTTAGCGTACGTCATAATCTGAGTAGCCAACCTTACAAAATAGAAAGCAGCAGTCCTCGTGCTCCACAGATTCTCTGGTATTGTGAATTCGGATCCCATCTTATCTTGAAAATAGAATTTACAGAGAAGGGGAAATACTTCTCACTGATGAACCCCCATTTCATCTCTCCTCCTTTCTTTCTCCTGCTTACACTATCGTCCCCTCTTCAACTCACATGACTGATCTCTGGTCGTGCCACAAAGTTTGGCGACGACGAAGGTAGGTGAATAGGGCCTCTCCGCCTTACAACTCCTCTCCCCACCATCCGTCCGAATTCATTGTGAGTCTCAGCTACAAAAATATTATAACAGTGACGTCAGATTTTAAGTCAGTATCTAATGATGAACTAACCTCAGAGATATTTTTGGCACAGTATAGAAGCTGACACTACATAGAACATATGTTACACACGAGTTCAATGTTATACTGGCAGAACAAGCTTAGCCCAGTTGGTCTAAGACTTCGATTCATTGCACTTTGCTTATGAAGCCAAGTTTTGTTGCAAGCTTCGCGCACTATTTGAAACAATGCAGATAAATATGAATGTCGTTAGCTTAGAAAATTATATGAAGAAGGCAAAAGCGAAGAGGTCTTCTGAACAAGACATAGTTTCCCCTTCAAGGGAGGCTTACAACGAAACGTTTTAGCTGCCAAATATTTAGAAAATTCAAATGTCAGAACTGTAGTAAGTGATAAGCATAGAAAGACTCTTTTTTCTTTTCTCTATACAAGAGCTGACAAGGAACAGTACTAATAAGTCAAGTTCAGTCTTACCCCCGTAATTCTGAACGCGACAAAGCTCCGCCTTTTACCTTAAACGTCAAATATTTCTTCCGGAGAGGAAACCCGTTTCTTAGCTTTGTAAACCCCAGAGTGCCAATATGCTCTTCAATAAAAAGGCAGGTTGCGTATTGGTGAATCAATGGAAGCACAAATTTTCCTTTTTTGGGGAGATGGGGTGAACGGTGTCTGTTTCAGAAGCGTGGATGAATATGAGACGTAAAAATCCTGCATATCGACTTCTTGACGACAGAAGTTATGAGTATCGTTACTTACCGTACGTTTAAAATTCGATATTACATAAAAATATCCAGGACTATTATTTTGAAACTGGACCAGAAATTATTCAGGAAACACAGACTTCAAGGTGGTGAGTCAAAGCATCAAAAGGCATCAAATTTAATTTACATTCTTTCGTTCTGAACGACTTATTTTGTTTTGACATCTTCATTAGTACTTCTTCATAGGCTCACATGAACCACAACTCTTTACCACTGAGTTGCCATTCACTCTCTGGCAATTACTGAGTCACGTACCCCTCTTCCTTTCTACTACTATGCCCAAACCTTTGAAGAAATTGAAAGTGGAAGATGAGATAATTAAAATATTTTATAACGACGTACCTACAAAGACGGAAAAAATATCTGTGCTGTCTCAAATGTGGGGATATTCTCAGCTTCTATTCGTAGTACAATCTACTTCCCGGATATTTGGAATGGTAACATCAATCTAAAAGTAAGATATCTTTTTATGTCTTTTTATATAATGTCTGGATTATTTGTCTCAGTCTTTGTGCGTGGTTTTCAAGTGAAGGTTATGCCATTCTGTTGACATATGCAATGCTGTTTACAGAGCTAACGTGCTGTACAAGTACTTGTATAAATTACATATTAGGTGAGTAATGCATGGTGGGGATGTTTACAGATTTCATCATGTCAATTTATGCGTTCATCCTTTGCTAATATAGAACATCTTGTGATAATGTAATTTGTAATGTTTGTATAAAGCGCTTCGATTGCAGTCATAAAATGTTCAAAGGTTCCACCGTATTCTACATGCAGTCCACACGCATCGGATACTTAAGTATTATTCTGCTGTACTTGTATTAGGCTGTTACTAATAATGATGATAATGATAGTGGTGGTGATGATGATGATGATGACAGTGATAATGATGCTTAACGAGTTCGAAGGAGTAAACAGCTTACAGGCTCCTGTGTCGTACCTTGTACCCGAAACTCAGATTCTCATGCACCTGTGCAAAACGGAGCAGAGAGTTTTAATATTTCCTGCATTCTGCCAGCACTTGTTTCCATCATTTCTCTGAGAGGTAGAGCGCACAAGTTAATTAAGGCCACTGGCTGCTGTGTCATTTAACCACTGCTCTGATTGCCCATGGAACTTCGGGTCAGAGGCTATTGGAATCTCTTTGCAGATAAAGGAACCTTGAACTTGAGAGGAGTTCTCTGACAACACAGCTCTCAATAAAAATATAAAGAAACATGATCTATTCGGTTTAGACCGCCTCTCTGGTCTAGTGGTCAGAGTTTCTGGCTACAGATCCAGAGATCCCGGTTTCGAATCCCGGAACTAACAGATTTTCTGAATACTATTGGGTCTGGAACGAGGTCTACTCAGCCTCGTGAGGATAATTGAGGAGCTATTTGAAGGAAATGCCGGTCACTGTAGCCGAGCGGTCTAAAGCATGTACTGTCTTCGCTCGCTTGGAAACCGGGATCGTGGGTTCGAATCCCACTCAGGTCATGGATGTTTATGTGCTGGGTTTTTCTGTCTTTGTGTACAGGTAGAGGCCTTGCGACGAGTTGATCACCCGCCAAAGGAAAACTACCGAATGTGTAAGATCTAGAGAAACCAAAGTGAACGGAGAAGTTAATGGAGGTAGGCCTACGCCCACTGGGACTGTAGTGCCAAGGAAAAAAAAATTGAAGGAAACAGCGACCGGCTCGTAAGGTTGACAACCTCACCGCCATCTGTGAGCCGATTGTCTAGATAATGTGAGACCTTCAACATCTTACATCCCTATGGGCCTCCATGGCCTGTTACAGTACAGCTTTAATTTGACTTTTCCTTTAAATACTTTATAAGGGCCTTGACAAAGTAAAATCAGTGACATGAACGTCGTGAGATTATGGAATAAGCGACGACAATCCATGGCGAGCGACTGAGGTCCATCTTTCAGTGCAACTTGGACGCACAGAAGATCCTGAGGAGGGTTTCGCGCTGCCTGAATATCGCATCCTCTTAACATCTTATTCCTTCAGTGTAGTGCGTATAGCATCCCCGAATTAGTACAAGGACAAAAAGTTCCTAGTCATTAACTTAGCTGTTTTACAGACTTTCAGTGACGTGTAGGCTGTTTGTAGCTCGTGTCGCTATCCAAGTTAAGAGCCTGTCTCAATGAATGATGGAAAAGAGATAGGTAACGTTTATATTATCACATGTTGAGTGAATATAAATGGAGTTTGGATTGGTAACTGGATTTATTGGACTCACAAAGATCGTACCTACAAGTAACTTCAGTGTTATCGGCATATTCACATATTCTACAGCCTACTACAACATTCACCATATCTTCTCAGCCTACCATGGCTTCACCGGTTGTCTGGTAACGGCTTCCAACGCCACAGATCCCTCAGCATCCGTCTTCAACGGCTTCTGTCTTCGCTGGCTGGCGTTTATCTCACAACAACACTCGGCGTTGCTACGCCGAGGGGCTCCTCTGCTTCCCAGGCATCCCTTGCTTCCACATGGGGCGTCCGTCTGCGAAGAACTCAGTCGGTTCTGTGTCTTCCAGCTGCTAACTTCAGACTCGCGGTTCTCTCTCTAGACTGACAGGCTTAAATGTCAAAAGTCTAAGACACGTTACGACCGACGGTCAGTCGGCCAGTCTATCTTGGTGTCAAGCCCCATCTGGGGCCCAAAAGCAGATTTTTATTACTGTCAGAGAGTTGCGGGTTTGTTGACGTGCCCCGCTCTGTCTGATGAGAGGACGGGTCTGTCGTTACAATTACTGCTGTCCCGACAGCGCAGTCATTCTCGGGCCCGGGTTCCCCGCTGTCCATCTCGAAACAATATTGGCCGAGAGTAACTGGCTTGCTAGTAGCCCTGCCTACAGTAATCAGGAGAGAATATGTTTTTGAATACTACCAACTTTTACTATTAATATTTGATACATTTTTTTTCTCTTCAATTATATTTTTCCCCCAAATCCTCCCCATTTTGCCGGCGCGCGCACTGACAAGTAGCACCAAACATGGCGCAGGAGAGAAGGCCGAGATATTGCATCACTAATTGACTCTTCCGCAGTCCACTTGTCGTTATTCTGCATGTTTGTCCAAGTGCTACTTGATTGTGTGTCCTGCCACTTAGTGTTCAAGAAACAAACTAATGAGCAGGTTACGCACTTCTGACGGTGAGACGCAGTGATGCTTCGTCTTTAAGGTCCATTCATATCATCCTGCATTGATCGTTTCATATACGTAGCGTTTCCTGCACGACAAATAATCTTTAGTACTGTATATATAGATACATTCATATCATCATGCGGCATGGTCGGCCTCAGTGCGGGATTCTCGGAGAGAATTTGTCTGATACGCTACGTTTCTGAACGTGCCGCGCCGGACCTCAACTGAAGCATTACGTACAGTATGAACGAGTCTCAGTCGTGTTCATACACCATCTCCCGGCCGATCTACCCTATAGCTAATCAAGTGACAGCTGGACCTCTCAACCTTATGAGGAGAAAAAAAATTCCCCCCAAAATATGAAATCTTCTCAAGAATTTAACACGGCACAAGAACAAGCACTAAATCCTGTGTAAACGTCGGATAGACTTAAAGATTATTATAATAACTTCTGATAACACTCTATTGCTACATAAGTAGAAATTAATATTCTCTTTTTCTCCTAATAAAATTGATATAACACACAGTTCTTCAGTAGATAGTTGCAACATGCTAACAAGAAAGTACGAGGTGGAATGGTTGGATGTCCGATGATATGAAAAGTTCGCACAAATGTCGTGCAGGAAACGCTACGTGTATGAAACGATCAATGCAGGATGATATGAATGGACCTTTATCCTGCAGTCTGCAGCGCATTACTGAGGTACTTCCTCGGGGACAAAGTGAAGCAAAAGAAATGACATTTCATTCTTTTCATGCTGTGTGTATCTTCTGCAAATCATTAATGGAATGATTAATTACTAAAGCAGAATATTTTATGTTATATGAAAATTACATTTTTCTGGGACTGATGAATATATTTTTATTAATTATTTGCTCCAAGTGCATAAAATGAACGCAAGATGTTGGAGTTAGGTCCGACCGGATGCATTATGACCCACACTATTCGACCGAATCCAATTAAATTTATTACTGAAATTGTGATTAGCATTTCTGGGAATTTCTTGAAATACAGCCGTTCGGAAACCTGATCTGTACCCATCATCAGGTGTAAGGTTGGTTGAGAAATGAGGTTGTATTGAATGCGAAAATTAAGATTAAGGGATTTCTCGGAATGTGATACCAATAGTATTTCGGAGGAACATGCTGACTCTTCCACCCTGATTGTGGAAGAGAAGGCTCCTTCGAAACATTGATAACGTTCTGCCTGACTGCACTCAATTACATCCGACAAGACAGTTGTCTTCATTATCACCCTTGTGAGAACCTGTGATATCGCCAATTAAAGACATTATTTTTAGTATTATTATTCGTTTACACTGTAAATTAATCAGGGACTTCGCATTTTCACTGTCCTGCAGTGCAAGGTCCACATCTTTAATCATTTATGTCAACGCTGCTAATAGCATATGTCTGTTTCTTGATGTTTTTAATATGAGTACAGTTCCTCTGGAGAATATATTTCCGTTGTCAAATTCCGGACAAACTGCTCTAACCTTTCAATTTTTTATTTGTAATTCAATGGTTGACTGCAAAAGGTCNGCCATGAAGGGCAATAAAGGGACCAGTAGAATACCATGCTCCTGCTGCCCAAACCATCACACAAACTCCAAATTATTGGGCATGACAGGACACCATTGTTTATGCATATGGGCATTACTTTTAGTAATCAGAAGTTTAGCAATTGCAGCAGTACTATGGATGTTTGGATTTGTTAAGCTCACCTCAAAACATTTTTTTGTGGAAATAGGGTTGTCAAGATGAATGTTCAGTTCTACCACAGTTCACCTGTGCTGCAGCAATTGTGTAATTTTTCAAAACAATCCTTCTCAGTGTTTTCACCCACTGTTCCTCTTTGCTGATGTTGTCTTCCCATGATCCTTGTATGCCCACATAACCTTAGAAACTGTCAATCTCAATGCACCTAATAATGTGGCAGTTTTTATCACAGATGCTCCAGGTAAACGCACACCAACGATCTGTCCTCTTTGAAAATCGGTGAAGTCTCCCATTTTCCGAGTCTTTCACACGGGCTGTCACTCAACACAGTCACTAGTGCACTTACATGAGCACTACTGAGTGTAAATAAATGGAAGAACATTCAGTGTTGCCAACAGATGAGTGAAATCTTTGGAAGTGCTTCAAGTGAGAGTGAAAGTCCTAGAGAAAAGTACTATTGAGTGCCTACTCTGGGAGATTTTTGTTTGCAGTCATTTTTATTTGCAGCGTCACTCCTAAAACCTACAACTCAACTTGTAGGAATTAAAAATTGGGATAGAAAAATATAAAACTCCCATCATCTATTATTTGTATTCTTTGAACCAAAAACTCTGTTGATGAAACAAATCTTATACTGAACTAATTTAACTCGTACTATTATCACTATTTTTGTTAATTTCGTTATTATTATTATTATTAATTAAATATTTGTTTCTATTGCACTTCTAAATAACACTTAGTTTTATGATAATGGAATTATTATTATTGTTGTTATTATTATCATTTATTAGCTTGTTTGTTTACTTTTCTTCATAAATTGCCTGTAACTTATTTTTGATTTATAATGTGTTTGTCTAATGTTTGTATAATTTACACGTAATTACTTTCATCTACAATGTGCTAAGTCTGTAATTGGCCTTGCGGCTGTTGACTTCGCACATAAATAATAAAGAATTGAATTGAATTATTATTATTATTACTACCACTACTGTAACTTGTATATTGAGGAGCTGTTTCAAGGAAATAGCGGCTCCGGTCTAGAAAACCGAAATTAACGGTCGTGGGGATTCGTTGTGCTGACCACATGACACCCTCTATCCGCTAAAGTTAGCAATAACTTCGCCGACAAGCGGTGGTCGCTCGTTCGGTATAGTTAGGTTGCGGACTATAGGCCAGGGAGTTAAGTTAACTCTAACTTGTATCGATACTTGAAGCATTATGTGAGACTGATAACAGGAAGCAATGGCGAATATTTTGACCTAAATGGGAAGAAGAGGAGGAGACTGGAGAAAATTGCATAATGAGGAACGCTGTGATTTGTACGGTCTATCTAGCTATCTCTCTAAGGCTCTACAGCCCTCTGTTGGGCCGTAGTCGCTTTTTCAGTTTCTTGAATTATTTACACAGTGGTAGAACTCCTTGGACGGGGAATCAGCCCGTCGCAAGGCCACTGGTTACAGGCAGGAGAGCACAAACACAGAATAAATGGACAGAGACGTCCATGCTTTAAGTGGTATTCGAACACACGATCCCAGTCTTTGAACGGGCACTGTGATAGGCGATTTGTACGGTCTGTACTTTACTGAATATTGAAACAGTAATCACATCAAGGCGGAGGAGATGAACTGATCATGAGAGTCGTTACAAATGCATGCCAGAATTCTGATCGGGAAAACCTATGAGAGAGATCAAATTCCGGTGACCTAGGCGTAGATGGAAAAATGATATTAATTTTAAAGCAATTGGGCTGGATTGATCTGGCTCAGGATAGGGAGCAGTGGCATACTCTTGTGAACACAGTAAAAGAGTTTTGGTTCCATAAAAGGAGGACCTTTCTCGATTAAGTAACTCTTTACATATTCCATTGATTGTTTCTGTGTACGACATTGAAATAACCTTCGGTCATTATGATTTCCAACCGATATCTTAGTCATTTATTACTCTATGCTTGCATATTTCATACCAAGTGACCTTCTTGTCTTACTTTCATCACAGCAGTTTAAGTGTATAACCTCTGAACCTGTTTATGTAATTCTTTTGTCCGTTCCATTCAAGCCAAAATATTATTGACTGCACATTATTTTGATACACCTATTTTTGTATTCATAGCGACGTATGTAAATATCGATAAGCTCGTCGATAAATGTCGGCCAAACAAGTCGATACCGATATGAATTCAGCTTCCGGATTTATCGTGTAATTTCATGGTCCTATAAAATTTCTCGTGCTTATTTATTTATTTGTGTTACTTAACGAAGCATTCAGCAGCTTTTCTACATCACATAGCTTCGAATGAATGGTGACAAATGGTAATTTGGAAAGAATTTTGAAGAGATGGTGGCCTAATCGAGGCAAACTTCCTGCATATGCTTGGAGAGGCTGAGGTAAACAACGCTTCCAGATGTTGTGGCTGACCACCTCCTGAATAAGAGTCAAGAACGTTGCCACAAGGCTAGACCGATTTTTGTCTTTGGCAGTGAGTTGGAACTCGTTCCTTAGAGAAACGTCTGAGAGGCATTTATATATATGAATTAGGTTAACCGTCAACAAAACAAAACAATATTNAATTCAGGTCACTAGTTTCGCTTTCACTTTCACTTGTATTCAGTCACTTCCTACTTACGTTCATCACTGCGTCAAGTATTTATACAGCTGTGTTCGTGCACCTGAGGATGACCTCTTGAGGTCGGAACATGTAGTGTAATAATAATAAAAATATGTTTTGTGGTCGGTAAAATTGACTCTAATATTGATTAAATACACAACAGGATGCAAGAAACAATTAAAACCAAACAAACTCCGTGGTTTAAGTCCGCAAGCGAACTATACCGACCGCTTGTCGGCGAAGTTAGTGCCAATTTTAGCGGATAGAGGGTGTCGCGTAGTCAGCGCAACAAATCCCCACGGCCATTAATTTCGGTTTTCTAGTCAGGAGCACCTATTTGCTTGAAATAGCTCCTCAGTTATCCTCACGAGGCTGAGTGGACCCCGTTCCAGAACCACTACTTCTCAGAAGATCTGGTAGCGACCGGAATCGAACACGGACCTCTGGATCTGTAGCCAGGAACTCTGACCACTAGACCTCAGAGTATGTCCAGGTTAACCGTCACACAACTATACTCGCTTTTAATGTTTTACAGTTAGACCTTTTATTCCTGCTACATGTTTCGGTCGTACAAGACCATCATCAGGCAGTTAATATATGAACACATTTAGTCACTGAACTACCGATATGGATCCACACAAGTGCAACGTGTCATATTATATAATAACAGAAAATTTGCCATATATACGAAATTAAAATTATTAAGTGTGAGAGTTTAAGAATATGTATGCCAAGTTAATTCCTAGGTTCCGATGCTACAGTGTAGTACTGGGCATGTTATGTCATTTGTAAATCTTTTGCTCTTAGAAGTAGAGACAGGTCGTGGAGCCCAGAGACAATTTTCAATACTGTATAGGCTGTTAATGTGTGAGGTATGGGGTGTGTATATTTCCGATATGAGCTGAGTCATTATATGATCATAAGATATGACGTATACGTTTTTGCCTGCGATGTGTTCTACCTGTGCATTGGTTCGATGTAGAATGGGAGTCGTTTCACTTGATTCTTAGGAAGAAAGCCATTTATACCCGGCCATAACAGTTGCAAAATGCAAGAACATGGCAGTACTTGAAGTCTAAAGGCGCGTCCCTCGTGCTCGTGCTCGTGTGACTCGCTATGCTCGCGAGTAATGTGGACGATATGACAAGCCACGAGACAAGCAAATTTTTAATTTAAAAACTATAGCCAATAAATTAAAATACGACTACTGCCCATACACACTACGAGTAAATATACGGATCCTCACGCGCCGAAGCCTGGCTAGCAACCGAAGTAGTGTGGACGAAGATTTACGAGCACAAGTAAAAGCCAGACGAGTCTCCCGACGAGCACAAGTCTGACGAGTACGAGCACGAGTAATGTGAACGCACCTTAAGATTGAATTAGGTACTTCAGCCATTTTAAAAGTTCTAAAGCGATAAATCGATTCGAAATCGATATGAATGTCTTCGATAGCGATATCGAATTCCATATCGATTAACATTGCTAGTTAAGCCGCGCCACAGCTCAAGCGGTTAGTCGCTGGACTCCTACCGCGGCGGCCCGGGTTCAAACCCGGGTCGGATCAAGTGGGATTTGTGGTGGACAAAGTGGCGCTGGGGTACGTTTTCTCCGAGTACTTCGGTTTCACCTGCCAGTCTTTATTCCACCAAATTCTGCATCATCATAATCACCCGGGGCAGGTACAATAGGCCAATCAGTGGCCGCCGTGCCAAGTGGACCCAACTAGACTACACCCCCCACTAAGCAAAACATTGTTAGCTATCCCTCCCAGGTAAGGAATCAGGTTCCGCAGTTCGGAGTTCACTTGCTTTCAGTTCATTTATCTATCACATTGAAAGACACGTGAACTTTTTTATTTGTTTTCTGAACATGCCTACTGAACTGGTCTCTGTCATGCATTGCGAAACTGCAGAGTATGGAGCACAACGTCATTCAAGCGTAAATTATAGGATGCGTAATCTGCCTAAATATACGTTTCCTTTCGTTTACATGTTTCGAGCTATCATGCAATCGGAACAGAACACGAGGGAGGTATAGCAGAAATATTATGGCTCCCACAGTCACGCACGAAATTGTCATTCTAGCAGAAATTTAGGGGAATAAGTTCGGAAAGTTAAATTCCTATTTTATTATATTTGTAATTCATTTAATGACGTCAGTAACTCAATTTACAGATTATAGCTTCGAATGATTGAATGATTGCAATAGGCATAATGAAGTGGAAATTTCGTGGCTAATTTAAGGATATATCCTGTAATTTGCTTGGAAGGACTGAGAAAATAGGCTAAATACCTCATTTAAGATATTCGGTATCCCAGACGAAATTCGAACCAGACATCTCACGAGTATAAGTCAGAAGGGTTACGGCTTGAGCATGTACAGCAAAGTTGGGCCTGTAGCCCTACAATATATTAAGAAGCAAGAAACTTACATATGAAATATGTTTATCAATTTATTAACTTTGATTTCGTATAGCTTCCATTCCAGAAAGTCCTAAAGAAGATGTACAATACACAATTGTACAACTTTAAATTTTAAAAATAATTCTGAGCTCTCCGTTACATCTGGGCCTTTCATTTTGTAACATGTTTATACAGTGCTTGAGGTGGAATGAAAATAGAACCGGGATGGTTTTCCACATTTTAATTCATAGACATTTAATTCATAGGCATTTACTGCCAAAGAAGTAACGGGATGCTTTTAAGCCATTTAGAAAAGAACCGGGATGGCATCCCGCCGCATCCCGCCCCACCTCATGTCCTGTGTTTATGTATTCATTTACTTGTTTATTTAACGGCGCTGTCTGTAGCTGAGACAACATGGCGCCGAATCGTAGGATGTTAAGAGAGAAATGAATGGAAAATATGTTGAAGGAAGCGGTCGTGGCCTAATTTCAAGTACTGTCCCAGTAGAACAGGGAAACCAGAATAAACCTACGAAAAGTCTGTGAGGATTTTCAGTGTCCCGGTTGAAGTTCGAACCGAGTACTTCCGAATCCAAGTCAGAAGCGTCTAGCCCCCCATTCTGCATCATTTCACATCTGATTTTATATTGCGTCTCCCAACGAGATCTTCCTCTTTCCACGAAAAATGTAATTTCCCATGCAAACAACATGAGATACTTGATATGGAAAGAAGTGGTCCGCGTGAGCTAACAGAGGAACTCTGTTTCTGAATGGTACATCGCTGAAGGTCAAGGTGTCCGTGGGCTTCAGGATTGCACCATGAGGAGGCACTGGGGAGGTTGCGGGAAAATCTACACGTACCTTAACTTCACTAGATCGAGATACGAGAACATCTTCACGTTCGAGTCACGCTCCCCCCCTCCCCACCCCCTTTCTCCTTGGGAGGACGACCCTCTGGTATCCATTTGATAGGAAGCTGAGTGGGTCCCAAACCCGTTACAGATGCTGTTTTGAGGAGTAAAATCGTTTTAAATAAAATCCTAGTTCTCAAGCTCGTAAAAAGCAACTTTGCTGACTGTTAAATCACGAAATCTTACGCAAAAAGGTACTCTACAATTGAAGTGTTAATTACATGAGAACGAAAACTTAACTAAAAAGAACTTGGCATATGCAGTTACAACGAAAAAAAAAGGTCTGTATTGTGAAAGAGTTGTGTAGCAGTAATGATTACGGTAGAAAGTGTGGTGGAGAGGAGAAGTAGAGATTTGTGGGAGAACAACTGAGAGACGGTAGAGAGATAATGGATAACGTATCCAAAGTTACGAGATATTCTCAGGCTGCAGTAGCCTTCAGTGACAGTGCAGAAACTCTTCATGCCAAGTATTGCCTCAGTGGTGTGTCGCACTTTCCGGCACGCGGTTGGGTTGGAGTGGGCCTCCGTGCCTGGTGAAATACGTCACGTTTTATATACGGCCACTTCAAAACAATACTAAAACGTAAAAAAGTGAACGTGTCTAAGAATTGCAGTGAACTAACACACGGATCAGCTGATGTGTTGCTAAGTGGTGAAGACGACAGTGAAATATTCGTATGTAGCGTGTTTTTCATGACTCGAGAGGGTTCGTTTTGGGCATAGCGGATGTTTTATGTTGGGATCACCATAGTAAATCGTGTAAGTTTGGTTAGGTGTTTTCAGTTTTGAAAGTACGATGAATTATATTGGATTTGTTGAGTTTTTAAAAGTTGAAACGAATATAATGTGCCAATTTTACCTTACCGATAACACATTAAGCTCACATAATTAAGAACATTCCTACATGTTCTCTATGGACTCAAGTGCAAAGTTTATGAATTATTATTTACGTTTTATAATATATATTCTTATAAATAATTTCAGATTAAATGAAAGAAATTGAGATTATATTCGATTAAAATATAACAACTACAAAGTGACAAGTACATAAATTAATAAAATATGAGAGATATAAGGTGACAAAACTTTTATAATAGTTTTGAAAGAGGCAATTTGCATTCTAGTCAAATGTAAATACATTGAGGCGGTTTGCTTACAGCATCATCGTCTGAGAAGAGACTTTAGTGACGGTATCTAAAATTAGTTTTTAAATGTGAGTTCACTTCGAAGGCAATTGAAAAGGTGGTGAGTTCATCAAGAAGAATACCGGGACACGTGCAGTAAACATCCTGACCACAACAGTGACAGACGCTGCATTTCGAACTACTGCGCGTTTCTCAGGTTAGTATCATAGCCAAGTACCTGCATGTATCATCTTAGGATCACCTGAGGTTTTACTGTATCGTACACAGTTTTGAAAAGTGTAATGACCGCCTCTGTGGTCTAGTGGTCAGAGTTCCTGGTTACAGATCCAGAGGTCCCGGGTTCGATTCCCGGCGCTACCAAATTTTCTGAGAAGCAGTGGGTCGGGAAATGGGTCCACTGAGCCTCGTGAGGATAATTGAGGAGCTACTTTAAGGAAATAGCGGCTACGGTCTAGAAACCCGAAATTAATGGCAGTGAGGATTCGTTGCCTTGACCACGTAACACTCTATATCCGCAAAAGTTATAACTAACTTCGCCGACAAGCGGCGGTCGCTCGGTTGGTATAGTTCGCGTGCGGACTACAGGCCACGGAGTTTTCTTTTTTGTAATGGTTAAGTTATGGGTCAGACGAATGAGGTATCGGTGTTTCATTACCGGCACAGGAGTTTCTTCACCACAGCATCCAGACCAGCCCTGGGAATCACAGCCAAGGGACCCTGAGGTCCCTTCCCCTAAACGCAAAACAGATGCGGTGTGAATCTGACCGCGCACCTCAATCTGTTCCCACGACAAGGATGTGTGGAGCTATACCTACATTCTCACTCCTACATCTATATGCAGTGGTGCTTAATTCAACATAGGAACGCTTTATATTTGCATTACAGACATTAATGAATTTGTGAAACCTAAGAGGAAGGGATAAAGATACGCTGAATGCGGCTTTCTGACGTCACCGTGAAGTCTATAATTCTATTGACTGTTTGATCAAGTGGTGTCAACTGTGAAGTTAAGAGAAGTTGTACTTCTCCGTCTCTTCACACTACCACTCTGCTTCTTATAATGGTATAATAATATTAACTATAAGAAGAGTAATAATTATTATTAAATAAGCGATATTCCTGAAAATCGGAACTGAACCAAAAAATTGTCGCTGTCATTCTCGGTGTAAGGCGAGTCCAGGACCCCGCGCTTTGGGGCCCAGGCGCATCGGCGTTAAAAAATATGCAGTTCTTTTTGAGCATTGTCATAGTTCAGAGGGTAGCAGAAATGTGAGTTAGGAGTTCGAGTTCAAATTCCTAACGTAATTGAAATGTCTACTACGCCAACTGTCTGTGTTTCTTATAAATTTTAATTACATCAANCTACGCCAACTGTCTGTGTTTCCGTCGATGTTCATTATTCTTATTAATTTTAATTACATCAAGCGTGGAGAAAACTGCATACTGAGGAGCTTCATAAATTGTACTCTTCTCCAAGTATAATTAGAATGATCGAGTCAAGGAGGATGAGGTGGGCGGGGCATGTAACACGAATAAGGGAGACGAGGAATGCGTATAGGATAGTGGTGGGAAAGCCGGAAGGAAAGAGACCACTGGGAAGACCAAGGCGCAGGTGGGTGGACAATATTAAAATGGATCTGAGAGAGATAGGATGGGATGGTATTGATTGGATTGATCTGGCTCAGGATAGGGACCAGTGGAGGACTCTTGTGAACACGGTAATGAACTTTCGGGTTCCATAAAATGCTGGGAAATTCTTGAGTAGCTGCACAATTGGCTTCTCCTCAAGAAGGGCTCAGCTCGATGAGTAAGTAAGTAAGTTGACAAGGCATGCTCGGCACTGTGTACCAGTTAGAAAGGCTTAACATTGTTGCCGATAAAGCAACCGAAATGCGACTGCTGCGAGTAGTAGAAAAACGAAGACAAAGAAAAAGGAATAAACAGATGAATGCTACCAATCTCTTATCAATGGACTCGTTCTACATTATAAAACACCCTATACAATTACAAAAACAAACAAAACAAACTCCGTGGCTTTAGTCCGCAAACGAACTATACCGATCGAGCGACCGCCGCCTGTCTGTGAAGTTAGTGTCAACTTTAGCGGATAGAGGGTTTCGCGTGATAAGCACAACGAATCCCCACAGCCGTTAATTTCGGCTTTCTAGACAGGAACCGCTACTTTTCTATTCCAGTAGCTCCTAAATTATTCTCACGAAACTGAGTGGACACCGTTCCAAACCCACTACTTCTCAGAAAATCTGGTAGAGCCGGGAATGGAACCCGGGACCTCTGGATCTGTAGCCAGGAACTCTGAACACTAGATCACAGATTACTCCAAGTTTAATTATAATTTACGTTTTAATTACCTACAGATTAAAGCGGCCTCCGTAGTCTAGAGGTAACGTTCCCACCTCATGACTCGTAGTACGCGGGTTCAAATACCCGGCGGAGGTCGTCGAATTTTTAAGGGCGGAAAAATTCAGGGAACAAGTCCTCCGGGAGGGACTTTAAGCCGTAGGTCTCGTGTCGTTGCTTTACGGCACGTAAAAGAACATCATGTCTCCAAAGGAGGCCACTGAGCAAAATTACGGACGTTTCCCGCCCAACAGTAGTCTCTAATACCTCTGGTAGATGGGGGAAGCATTATAGATACCACTCAGCTAGTAGAGCCGGTCTCGCCGGCTGGGCGGGACTGATGGTAAGCACCAGTACCGGTAGGATATAGAGACTGGTAGAAATCATAGAGGGAAGCACAATGGACCAAGACAGGTCTAAGTGCATGGGAAACCCACCCTCTCCAATAACTAACTAACTAACTAACCTACAGATTATTTGTTGATGGAATACATTCTTTTCGATTTTGTTTGTTAATTTATTTTATTTAGCGCCTAAATTAATGCATGGAGTTGTTTGTGAAAGGCTCAGTACTGACAGTGACTAAGAGCTTGATCCATTGCAGTTCAAGGCACTGGGTTTGTGACAACGGAAGGCAGTTAAGTGCAAACTCTGAAAATTATTAGGAGATGCTGTGGACCCTTTGGATTTCTACTGTCAGTGCGACTGGGAAACTGTGAATCGACAGGGAGTTATGTTGCTGTAGGCATGCAGCAGGAAAAAAAAACAGAGAAGAAATCATTACAACGTTCAAGGATTCTCCGGAAAATTTTGCGAGAAAGACACTGAGGAAGGTTGATTTCGTATACTTAACATGGTCAAGTTGGGTAAGCTGCTTTTAAGACTATATTAACATAATAGTAATTTCATACTTCGTATGAATAAAATTACATTTATGCAGGAAGGCACCATGAATATTGAATCTATAATTCGTTGCCATTTGTCTGTTTATAAAATATTATGTTCCCACATACTCTTATTTGTCTTGGGTTCCGTCGCCCTAGGGATGGCTCCGCGCCCAACGTTACATCGAAACTTTCCAAAAATGTAAGCATAATCAGACACATATATTTAATTTATTTCCACGTGATGTTCCACCAATTGTTTTGGGAGATTTTCACAGAATGAGTTGTATTATTCTTACGCATCTATGTTTACGAGTAATTTGAAAAATACCCTCTTCGAATCCCACAGAGGGCGTAGCGAAGTTTCGTGTAGTGTCAAACGAAGAAAATGGCGATTATTATTTCTGGATTTGGAATAATTTTGATGAAAGGGGCCGTAGTTTAAGTTGTTATTTAGGAATTTGTCTTCAAGGACTAACGGAAACAAGAACGGCACCTATCAGGATAACCGAAATTCAGAAATATTAGACTTCCATATTTGGTCCATCTCAATGTACGTGTAGTAGCTATGACTGATTCTACGCATTAGGTGAGACGCCGTCTGGAATTTTGAACAAGAACTGAATAATGTAACACAACAATAACTGTGTCCTTCATTCTTAAAATACACCATGACTTGCTGATACATACCCTTCATAGTACAGATTCTTATATGATTCATACAATGTCTCATCTAGGGTTTCTAATCAGTAGCAGATTCCTCCAACCAGAATTTGCTACATGAGCTGTAGAAACAAAGGCATTACACACACCACAACTTAAGTACAGCGACTGATTAGAACACATACAAGAGATAGCGCAAGGATTATACAAGCATCTACACGGACAGCAGTAGAAAAAACAACGGACAAACACGCATCGAAAAATACACACAAGTGGAAAACGCAAAAACTGTTTAATATAAAAACATAGCGCGAAAATTGGCGCAATGTTCAACACTGACAATTGTATCACGACTAGTCCAACTGGGTCCACTCGGCACGGCGGCCACTGATTGGCCTACTGTAGCCTGCCCCGGGTGATTATGATGATGGAGAATTTGGTGGAATGAAGATTTGTAGGGGAAACCGAAGTACTCGGAGAAAACCCGCCCCAACGTCACTTTGTCCACCACAAATCCCACTTGACCAGACCCTGGAACGAACCCGGGCCGCCGCAGTGGGAAGCCAGCGACTAACCGCTTGAGCTATGGCGCGGCCTGATAACATCAGTAAAGTCGAAACTTAAGAAACATGTTCAATAAATTTTAACAACGAACCAAGGCAAGTCTAACGATAACAGCTTTAGCTAAATTACAAGTCACACAGAAGTTTAACCAATAATTTATCATATATACAGACACAGAAAAGACTTGTAAACACGGGCCAATATGCAGCAATAGTAGCAGTTACGCTAAAAATAAATGTGATTATATGTGATTAAGTAAGGTTATCCGTCCACGTTGAACCAAGCCACGACGCAGGCAACGTCCATTACAGAAGGAACGCACATACATATTTGTGATAGTAAACAATATATTACGACTTATATACGACGATATATTGCATATACGAAATATTAGCACGACGTAACAGACATAAGATTTATTACAGCACAACTCCTGGCGAAATAACTCCCACATTGCGAGAGGCTTAACGTTGATTGACATGACCTATCTCACAACATCGGACTTCGACGACATATGAGGGATCTTAACCTTATATTCCATAATTTTAATATTGTTCTAATATTTTTAATGTTTTATTTATATTAATTGTGTAACATTCAATTCTTTATTCGTAATCCCGAAGTTCTATGTTCTTAATATAAAATATCTTTTAACATATTAATCTTCTTCGATACAGTATTATCTACTAATATTTTAAATAAAAATTCCTTGTACTCGTATACTTTTAGTATTCTGATAATGTTAATATTGTAATTCTCACACCGTAACAACGTAAGCAATAACTTTTATATATGGACGCGTTGCGCCAAAAAAGGATCCATATTCGGAGTTTATTAAAATTTGACGATTTAGCCTCGTGATGACCGAAAGATCGAGATATGTTGCAAGAATAAAGTATTGTATATAATTAATTACAATTATCAATACAACACAGTAGCTGTGTAGACGGCATGTCTTATGTGTGTTATAGTGATCAGAAACATAACATGAGGCTCCGACAGGAGACTTAATTCCACTATGCACTTAATGTCCTTCCCAGGTAAAATTCTCCATCTTCCTTTGTATTAATACGCAAGCGCACATTATTCATTATTCACACTCAAATGCAACAAACGGGCGGAACTTTCGAAATAAATGATAAATGAAAAGAATAATTAAATAATTTTCGTGGGGAGTAAAGCGCGGCCGGCGCGTTTGGCTGACAAACTTACCGCCATCTTTGAGCCGATTGTCTAGATAATATCAGACCCTCAACGTCTCACAACCCTATGGGCCGTCACGGCCTGTTACAGGAATAGATTTACTCTTTACTTCTCCTACCGTCTCCATAGATGACCGTCCAACAATCCACACTTAAATGCATTCAGTCACGATTTCACTGAACATATGCGCTATTCAGAAGGAAAATTTGTTTTTGGCAAAAGTTGAGGCTGTGATACCGACTGAAGCACAGGTACCTCTCTCACTGCCGCCTAGCGGTCGATCTGGTTAACAGCTACTACCAGTTTTGTACTGGGGACAGAGTCAAGATAGCCGAGGAAGCCTTGTATATAAAATACTGTAAAAGGTATAGATGATAATGAGATGTGTATTTCGTATAATGCACCAATATTTTGTGGGATCAGTTGTGTGCAGAAAACACATAATGACTGATACGCGCATCATGCGGTGTAGAACTGTAACTCATATAAGATTATAGGATCTCACAGCGATGAATATTATGAGTAATATTACGTTCTTTTGAGATCTGACTTGGTGGTAAACTGGTACCTAACACACTGATGACAGGATACACATTTTTCAAATCCATGTTTTGGACCTGTTTATTTTACCAGTATTGCTGGAAATGCATACGTTCACATAAACAGCTACAATTATTAATCTAGACCAGATATAATGAAATTTGAAATGAGAGCTCAGCATGGATGTTAGTATTTCATCCTGGTGTGGTACTTCGTGAAGCAATCTCTTTTATGAGGGGGGGGGGCTTTGTATGTGTTGCAGATATTTCTGATGTCTTTAAGTCTTTCTTCGGGAGCCGCACAAATTCTCCACGGTTTCTGTCGATATCTCTTTTTTCCACCTCCAACACTGGCTTGAAGTTGGTTCTCATTCATGTCTGCTGACGGTCTCCCAGCAGGATCTCTTCTTGGTGCATGTGGGGTTGGAGGCCTAGGATCATCTTCACCAACGGCTTCTATGTCATCTTCCTTATGTATCTCTTCTAAGGTCATTCCTACCCAGTAATCTGTCATCTCAAGTAGAAATGATCTGTGTCTTGATCCTGGGTTCTGCAACTTGTACACTACAAAGGAACTGGATAATACACAACTGATTAGCCAAAGCACGGTCTTTTGCTGCCTTTTATGATTCTTTAGGATGGTATAATGTGATAAATACTGGTCTTCTCTCTCAGCACCCTTCATGAACTAGTAAAGTAAAAGAGTAAAGTTAAGCTATCCCTGCAACAGGCCGTGAAGACCCATAGGGTTATGAGACGTCGAGGCTCCCACATTTTCTGTAGACAATCGGCTCAAAGATGGCCGCAAGTTTGTCAGCCTTACGCGCCGGCCACGCTTTACTCCTCAGGAAAATTATTTAAGAACTTGTACTGAATTAAATGGGTTGACTTTTTATTTAATTCGCTTAGTGGGGGCTGAAGTCCAACTGGGTCCACTCGGCACGGCGGCCACTGAGTGGCCTATTGTAGCCTGCCCTGGGTGATTATGATGATGGAAAATTTGGTGGAGTGAAGATTGGCAGAGGAAACCGAAGTACTCGGAGAAAACCCGTCCTAGCACCACTTTGACCACCACAAATCCCACTTGACTAGACCCGGGATCGAAGCCGGGCCGTCGCGGTGGGAAGTCAGCGACTAACCGCTTGAGCTATGGCGCGGCCAATGGGTTGGCTTGCTTTATCCTTTCTCCAAATTTGTTGGCGACTCTACAACGGTGCCATTATATGTATATTTTAGTAATAATGCGAACCTCCCTCTTATCCTTCCAGATGTTAAGAAGATCCCCTTCCTGACGACAGACAGGATCGTCTCTCTTTAGTTGTTTAGAGGAGCCAGTCTCTGATTCTGGAATCCCGCTACTGGCCCTGATTGTTCCACAAAGTCTTGACTTCCTTATGAGTAGCTTTTCTGCAATTTCTACCCTATTACAGTAGTTATCCTGGTAAATATGTTGCCATAGGCCGAGGTAAGGTTCCACGAAAGCAAACGTGACTTTTCCAGCTTCTCGACTTCTGCAGTATATATTTCCATATTGCCAATACGAGGGGGTACCGAAGAGAAACCTAACTTATTCTTTTAAACTAATTTATTCAAATTTTAAGCACAAACCTCAATCCCCTTCAAAGTACTCTCCACTTACACCAATACACTTGTCTAGTCTTTTATTCCATTTTTCAAAACATTGTCTAAATTCATCTTTTGAGATGCTTGACAGCGCCTCCGTCGTTTTTTCCTTTCATGTCTCGTATAGCCTGTTGCGGCCTCACACCGCACGGGCCAGTATTGCGTACTTTACAAGTTTATTAGGATTATACATCCTGAACCTGAGGCACTCTCCCTCTCGCCTTGTCAAGCGATAGCTCTTCTGACGGTTTTCAGTGTTTCCTGAAATTTTCAAATAGATTATCTAAATCTGGCGTGGTTTTGTATAGTTAATTTGCCTCATTATCCAGTGTGGAATTGTCACTTTAATGCCAAAAATTCCCAATTTTCTAGAATCTGTTTCTGTCCATTAGCTTAACAAAAATTTGAGTTTCAATTAATTATTGTTGCTCCAATAATTTCTAGATTTGTTCTCCTTGACATGGCCAGTCAAAATGATTATTGTAAGAAACTCCTTCATATCTGTAATGCTAACATCTTTTCGTGCTATAGACTTTCAGGAGTTTTTGCATTTGTCTGCATTTTGGGCATGGCATAAATGTTATTGCTCTACAAGAATTTCTAGAAAAATCATTCCCAAGAAAGCGGTTCACTACTTCAGAAAAACTGGTAGGACCATGGAGAATAAATGCGAGAGCAGTTTTATCTGAAACTGTTCTTGAGCAAATTTCTTAAATTATCATTTTCAGTCCAGTCATCATCAACATCTTCGTCATCGTGAATGTTGAATGAATCACAGTTTATCTTGAACCTTTCCCCTCTTTTGCCTTCCTGTGACGTTGAGGGTACAAAACCGCCTTCGTCATCATCATCATCATCACCATCATCATTACTACTTGCATCACTTTCATGATCACTTGGGGCATCTGAAAACCGATCTGCATGTAACTGTTGCATAATTTCATCGTCTAGCAAACTTTCCCTACTCCGCAGTGCCATCATGAAACTGGATTAGACGAAAAGTAGGAAAGCAATAATTACGATACTTTTTTAAAATAAAACAAAACATTGTAAAAGAAGACAAATGTGTACGTAAACATCTAGGAATATTCTAATCAACGTACGCATAGTTATAAGTTGAATAAATCTCCGTTAGAGGACAGAATGATACCGGTAACTGTAGTGTAGCCCGACCTTTATGCATGACAGCAGAACTACGGTGATTCACGTAGCCCGGCAACAGTGTGCTACTTACCACACAAAACAGGATTGCACCCCAAAAGACCGTAATCTTGTGGGCTGAATTAGACTGAAGTAACAACAAAAACAAGAGTGTTTTGGGAAGAGCTAAACGCCTACTTTTCTTGATACGATACGGACCTGATAGAAAACCACGCATCAAACAGGTCATCTATTGTTGGAGTATATTCGTTGTCGCTGTAACGTCTTACCTAGCCGTGCCTAGCAACGATAGGGGATCAGACTCACAGACTCTTGAGAGAGATTTATGAAGTACGTCGTTAAGATGGGCTCAGGTGCCATGATATAAATACCAAAAACAAAAAGGAATTCCGTGGCCTGTTGTTCGCAAGCGAAATATGCCGACCGAGAGAACGCCGCTTGTCGGCGGAGTTAATGCCAGCTTTTGCGGCTAGAGTGTGTCACGTGGTCAGCGCAACGGATCCCACAGTAATAAATCTCGGTTTTATAGCCCGGAGCCACTACTTTCCTAATCAAGTAGCTCCTGAAATATATATAATTTTCAGAAAATCTGGTAACGCCCGGAATCGAACCCGGGACCTCTGGATCTGTAGCCAGTAACTCTGGTCACTAGACCACAGACGGTCGATATAAATACCAAGTTTCATAAAAATTGTTTCGGCCATTTGTAAGTTAATAGGGGGATACACAGACACAGAGCATGGACATCGCGTAAACCTCGTTTACTTATTTGGAAGAAATGAAACTAGCCTAAGAACAAGATCTGACACGTTCTGCAGTCTTGTCAAGGCAACACATTGTCACAACCTCGGGCTTTAACTTTGGGGCTTCATCTCTGTCTCGCCAGTTGGCGAGTTACAGAGTAAGGAAATTTGTTTTTTGAAACCCAGCACAGACGGTATCATGTAGAACCAACGAGGGTCGGCGCATGCCACGCGCGAACCTGTTTGTATACATACAGTAGGACATACAATAGGAATGTAGCAGAACTGATTCATCATAATTAACTGAGACACCAAAACAACCTCGCACTTCATACATCCTCTACAGGAAGCTCAAGAAATATTTTCACCAATCCTGTGGAACAAAATCTATTTCTGGGGCTTAATGATGGGGTCGTCTGGATTGTAAGGCCATATAATTAGGACACACGTAACGTTTCGGAGGGACATTTCGTCTGCTTCTGTTGATATCTTGACTGGCTTAAACTTCAACCCTGAAGATGGAAACGATACGTTCCTCAGAGTCCTCGGATCTCTCTGAACTACACAGCGTTACAACCCAGAAGTCCGCACTGTTCACACTCAGTGTCAATCATCTCAAACCTACCATATACAAAATTGCTTAAATATTTCAGACTGTTTACATTGTTCAAGTATTAGGACCTCTGTGTTCAGTGAACTGGACCTACTTCTATCTGCAGGTGAACAGGATACGAAAGCGTATCTACTCTGCTGAGGCCCTCGGTAGAGCTGTTCTCAAACCATGTTGTTTTAACGTTTATAGGTAGGCAACGGCGGGATGAACATCTCGCGTAAGCGCACTCAATAATAGGACGAATGTCTATAGCTCGTTGCTAGACATCAGTCAGCGCGCCAATGGTCTAGCGAGGTAGCTATCACGTGACTGGCTTTCTATGGGGTCCGTGCTGTTACCGTTGCTTTGCAATGATTCGGTGAAAACGTTTCATCAATAGAGGCTGTGTTTTCTGCGTGGTCAGTGCGGATGTTATATAACGACTGTTACAGACATACGTGTCAGTGAGTGTGCCCCACAAAAACAAGACCTAACTGTCAATCAGTAATAAATATCTGGTCATGAGCCCCAGATGGCTCGACACCAAGACTTACTGAATGACTGACCGTCAGTCGCAATGTGACTTTGACAGTCCAGTCAAGAGAATGGGAATACAAGGGCGCACAGCAGTGAATTCCCGGTAGAATGCAGTTTAAGGCAATTGAGAGACTAGTGTATTGCACTTGTGACTTCAGCAAGGTTTGAGAAAAGTTATAGGAGGAGTGAAGATAACATAATCCAGAGAAGGATCCAAGAATAGAGTTCCGGAGACTACAAACGAAGATCAGAATTTAAATGTTGAAGACTTTATGTGTTATTGTTTCAGTAATAATTTGAAGTGTTATAATTAATTGTAGTTGCAACCCGTGAGTTGTTAATAAATCCAATTTCCAATCAAAAGCAGCGTAAGAATTTAGTAAGAGGGATATTTCAGGATACTATCCTGAAATGTACGATAATAATAATAATGTTGATTTTGCCGCTGATGATGATGGAGACAGGGGCAGTCTCCCAATTGTGGATCTTTATTCCATATCGAAACGACTGATGTCCTAGAAGTTTTCAGTGACTATAAAGTCCACACGTCATTTTAAAGTTTAGATATGTTTAAATATTTCCATCCGAGGCTTCTTTTGGTCTTTCGTAACAAGTGTATTTTGTACGGTGAGGAGGAGTTGTACTCTTCTCCAAGTATAATTAGAATGGTCAAGTCAAGGAGGATGAGGTGGGCAGGGCATTCAGCACGAATGGGGGAGAAGAGGACTGCATATAGGATATTGGTGAGAAAGCCAGAAGGAAAGAGACCACTAGGAAGACCAAGACGTAGGTATATGGACAATATTAAAAATTGATGATACAGAGATAGGATGGGATGGGGACCAATGGAGGGCTCTTGTGAACAAGGTAATGAACGTAAGATTTGAGGTTTTCACGGCGGTGACTATAAAGAAAGCAGTATTCTGGGATGTGGCGCAGTGTAGATATTGTATTAACCGACGTTTCGGAGGAAATTATCGCCTCCATCTTCAAGGTAGAAGAAAAAGGAAGAAACTCCGCAAGCGAGGAACCGGCGCGAGAAAGTGCTCACAGACTAATGTTGAGTCGTACTGTATAAGAGCAGGAATAGAAGTGGGGGAGAGGGGCTACATGGGAAATCAGAAGAGAAGAGAAGAGTTTGTTCTTTTTTCTTCTACCCTAAAGATGGAGGCAATACGTTCCTCCGAAACGTCTGTTAACATAATATGTATACGGCGCCAAATCCCAGAAGACTGCTTTCTTCAAGGTAATGAACCTTCGGGTTCCATAAAATGCTGTGAATTTCTTGAGTAGCTGCACAATTGGTAGCTTCTCAAGAAGGGCTCAGCTCTATGAGTGAGCGAAACATTTCCATCAGTATTAATTTTAATTGACTATTTGCACTAATATTTGTAAGAAAAGTTGAAAATATCAAGTTGAACATGAATTTTCACGCTAAAAAACAAACATAGGAGCCCAGACATATATTTTATTTTATTATTTTATGCTGAACATAATTCAAATGAGCAATTATTCCAAGTTTAATTAGCCTAGATAATGCACCCTACAGTATAAATGAATAGCCACCATGAACTTTCCTTCAGAAGGCCAACAGATAAGAGGAGTGTTCTGTGTACTATGCACCGTTCATCTCGGTGGTTCATTCACTGCATAGGAAAGCTGAGGTCTTTCAGATTCCCATAATTAATGCATTCGAATCAATTACAAATATATTATTCAACGTTAATATAAAGGTCGTTGAGAAAATCTGACAATTCCTGTCTGTAACTATGTTTTCCACAGTTATCCCTTCTGTTCATCCACTTCAATACATCACGGCCTATTAAGGATATTTTGAAATGACAGCTTCGCTAAATATGAATAATACAAACTTGAAGACTCCTGATAAGCAATTGTGCTGTCTAACGGTACTGTTTTCGGGGAAGATGGAGACTGCAATACAGACAGAAGTTCAGTACCGCCACCTTCTGGTCTTCCATCAGCTCTAGATCCCTAATAAACCTAAGTTCAGAATAGCAAGTTTTAGCTGTTGTCTTATAGAGCTTATGGATTTTTTAGCTATAGAAAATGGTAGTTGTTTAAAAATATTTCCTTAAATATGCCTTGTTCCTAAGTGAGCATAAGAATGAAATGTACTGTATAATCTTGCAGAGCATGAACTGCCAATGAACTGAAGCTGGATTCAAGGAAAACTAAGCTAAACAGGCAGAATTTTCCTCAAAGCAAATCACATAACAATAATACCTACTCATGATGAATTTTTGTTTCACTTATTGCTATATCAACACTCGTTACCAAGTAGCCATGGTGATTACTGTGATAAGCGATAAGCCAAAGAAAGTACAGAATGTCAGTGACACACAGGCAGTAGGGCTGCATCTCATTATACTGTCACGTGCAGAGGTGTGACTACAGACGGTTTTTGGATTGGTGAATGGGTTTATTGACCACTAATGAACACTTCTAGCCGGTCACGGTAGCCGAGTGGTCTAAGGCATGCAGTCTTCGCTCGCTCGGATGCCAGGATCGTGGGTTCGAATCCCACTCAGGGCATGGAAGTTTGTGTGCGTTTTTCTGTGTTTGTGTACAGGTAGAGGCCTTGAGACGAGCTGATCACCCGCCCAAGGAGTCCTACCGAATGTGTAAGATCTAGAAAAACTGAAGTGAACGGTGAAGTTCATGGAGGTAGGCCTAGGCCCACTGGGGCCGTAGTGCCAAGGGGGGAGGGAATGCACATTTCTAGGAACCACAAGCAATTATAGCGCCACAAATAATCACCACAAATCACAAATAACCACAGCGCATTCGCTGAGCCTTCTCCAGCTTGCTGTTTCACCAGCCGTTCCCTGACAACAGTCTCTAACAGTGGCGATTCTTTAGCTTCTTGCGCTCAGGTCCTTCCTTTGCCGAGCCTCGTTCAGAACTGCATGCCAGCTGTTCCCTGAACTGAACTGGATGACCATCTCTTCTCAGCCTCCCTTGCAGAGCTCAAATGCTCTGACCACTAGTAACTGGATTGTCGCAATGCTTTACCTTATAAGTACTTCGCAAGCGCCGAACAGAAAACGCCTATCGTTGTAGGCGCGTGTTTACAGATTCGTTGCTTAGAAACGTCTTGCATAACTTCGTTGTTCTATTGTTCATTTCCTCGGGAACGCGTTTACCGAACCGTTATCTAGCAATTGACGTCTTCTCTAGCTCCACAATTCCGGACTTCAGACGTCATGTCACAATATGAATAATGCCAATAAGGCATTTTCTTTTAGGTGATAAAGATAATTTTTTAAACCGGAATTTGCAAGAGAAAAATACTTAAGGGAAAACATTTTAGTTCTCTATTCATAATACAAGGACGTTTAAAATTTGTCATTAATGACGAAAAGTTTTATATTAGTTGTACGATTGTGTTGTGGATGGAGCGGCAGAATGAAACGTAAAAGAAACCAGTGAAATTGAGAAAGAAAGATGTAAAGGAGAAATGTAACAAGAAAACAAGAAAAGAGAAACACAGGCCAAAATCAAAGGGAAGGAGGAGTGAAAACGATTGAAGAGAGAATGTAAAAATGAAAAAGAAAGATAAGAAAGAAAATTACGTAAAAAGTTGCAGACTCAGGAAGAGGTAAGGAAAAAAGAGCTCGAGAAAGAAAGTAAGTTTTCTTGTTATTTCGTCGTCAGCCACTCTGGTACCTGGAAACTAAAAATTCTTCTGGACTCACTCCTCCAGCTTACGACTGGCTCGTAACTGCCGTGAACAAATTCTGTTATGCTTACTTACATAGCCACGGAACGGACACGGACCTACAGTAAACATATATCACGTGATCGCTATCCAGCCAGTCTATTGGCGCGTCGGTCGGATATACAGAAAACACAGCTTTCTCTATTGTTGCGTGTTGGACCGCCTTTACAGAGGCGTTGCCTGGCAACGCATTGATCAAATTCGTTACAATACAATAGTTTGGTTTAGCGATATAAACAAGTAGTTCAGAGCAGATCTCATTATGCCTCTTTTCCGACTGGATAGCTTAAAAGTTCTGCAGATTTTTTACCATCATCCTTTTACCTTTGTCAGAGCTTTTACTGAAGTACAGGCACAGTATGTACATTAAATATATCGGATATAACCTGAAAGTTTCGCATAGTCGCCATGATTTATTGTTGAGTTACAAGAGTTCGCGCATGCTCTGTTTGCATGTTTATGATCTGTCTCTGTGCCGAATTTCACATGTTTTCAATGAACACCATATTGTTATTTTATATTGTCGCGTGTCGGGCGAATATATCGCGACAAATAAATTCTCGCCGTATTTTGTATAGCGAATTTTATTTCACATCCGCTCTCACAATCACCCAAATTACAATCTGACGATTACTGCTATCTGCAGTATCACAAATAGTACACTCCAAATGCCACAATACAACTGACTGGTTGCTGGCTAACTCGACGATAGGTCCAGGACTCGCTGACTGACTCAGTACAACTCTGCGGTAGCCACACTAGAACTGACTGTGAATAGCCTTCGCTGCTCC
>NW_019720705.1:2068917-2102919 GCF_002891405.2 Cryptotermes secundus | reverse complement strand
CGACTGGATAGCTTAAAAGTTCTGCAGATTTTTTACCATCATCCTTTTACCTTTGTCAGAGCTTTTACTGAAGTACAGGCACAGTATGTACATTAAATATATCGGATATAACCTGAAAGTTTCGCATAGTCGCCATGATTTATTGTTGAGTTACAAGAGTTCGCGCATGCTCTGTTTGCATGTTTATAATCTGTCTCTGTACGAATTTCACGTGTTTCCAATGAACACCATATTGTTATTTTATATTTTTACAGAGAATTATATACAGGAAAGCTGCACATATTTTTCAACCTCTATTATCTTATACTATTTTAGGTCCATGGCACTAGTGTCGTCCCGAATTCGAAAGATTGTGCTTCCGCCATGTTTTATTGATTATTTCAGGAAATTAAAAGATACAGCATTGGAGTGAGTTCCAGTGGCATAACGTTGATACAGATTTTGTGGAAATTGATCAGTTGGCTCGAAGTTAAAACGCAGGATTACCCAGGCGAACGTACGGAATGTATAGTGATTGTATGAGCTTGCCTATTTTCTTTTCAAGTGAGCAAAGTAACCTGAACTCGAAGCAGTAACCAGAAAACTCGTGTGGACTGTATAGGGTAAGAATCTGATTCTGTTACAAATTATCATATTATTTGGGAAGTGCTTTTTTTTCGTTTCATATCATGTACGTGTCAAAGATTGCGACTATAAATGTTGCAACTCCTCAATGCCGACTCGAACTTCAGTGCGATGACTTGCTGTATCTCTCAAGGTCACTGGAAGCAAGAGCCGCCAGGGATTCTGCTTTATCACCATTGCTAACTGCATTGACCTTGCGCACGGTTCTGACTTTCGCATGGGCACGTAAGAATACAAAGTAATTGTTAAATTCTATTACAAACGTGCTTCTAAAAATTGTTCAGCATTTGCCATGAACATAATTTCTATTATAACCAGCCAAGTGCCTGGTAAGAAATAAAGACAGAAACATAAAGATCAAGAAGATGAATAAGCGCTGCGTGGTTAGGGCCATCGCGTACCTCAAGGAGAGGTTATAAATTGGTAGAACAATGGTGGAATGTTGATTAATGATGGAAAATCAAAGAAATTCGAAGGAAGATCTATTCTGGTGTCACATTTTCTGCAATGAAAATGAAGCCCGCCTTGAAGCGTAGGTTCGAGGTGGGCCAGTGTCTAAACGTCTGAGTTATTTCTCGAATTACACTCAGCCTTCAATGAATAATATCAGTATATATTAAATGAGATAAGAAGTAGTTCCCTAGACCGGAAATTTGATTAGGAATTTGAGATTAACCTTCCTACGTCTTGAATCATTAGAACGATGTAAGAAAATTATTTTGTTTTAAACATTTCATTCACTAGTAAGTATTTAACAACAGAAAGGTAACTAGATTGCTTATTTCATATTATAATTTATTTATTATTATACGCCTATGTAACCAAATACGTGTTTCACTGATCCCAACATATCCAAGTCGAGGAATCACCACTCGACAGACGCCAAAATACTTAAATATTTAATGATACATAATTATTTAAAATGTCAATACCAACCTTAAACGTTGGGCTGAAGCGGGGATGATGTAAAGTCTGTCACCACTTTCGTTTCAAACTGGCAAGGCGCCGTGAAGCTTAAAACCATTAAGTGTTACGATTCTGTGGGTATTTATGGTGGTTACAGTCACCACTGAGAATGTGCAGTCAGTTACACGCAACAGAAGGGAAAACCTCGTGGTAACGAAAAGGATTCGTTGAAACCGGCTGATATAAAGAGAACAAGAACTTCTGGAAAGAACATATCGCATAATTTCCTTTGATACTACGCGGACTGAATAGAAAAGAAAGAAATTAGGGGAGACATACAGACTGCAAGATTACCTCATAAACCTCGTAAGCCTCAAAACTTAAGGGGGATACACAGAGAGATCGACAGACAGAGACTGACAGCAAAATGATCTCATAAGCCTGCTTTTATTTTAGAAAATAAGGAAAGTAAACTAAAAAAATGGGGGTTGTAATTTTTAAGTAAATCCACAGAGTATATACACGGAAAATAACACAGAAGAGGAATTTCATTATTGACGGTGCTTTTATTACAGTAACTATGATTCAGAAATTAATATGAGGTTCAGGTATATAAGTATATGTATATATATATTTAAATCAATTCACGTCAGACATTGTATCAGGTGCACATTATATGTTGAGTCCAACATAGCAACTACAACAAGTATTTAGAAAGGGCCTAATGTTGAGAGGGGCATATAGTGTACTTCGGAGAGATAAATACGCCATTTTGTGTGAAGAACATGAGAAGAAGGAAACATTTGTAAGATAGAGCAAAAACTGCAAAATACTATTGCAACTGATAACAATGAAATATTAAAATTAAGAACATACAAAATAATAACTAAATTAACAGTATATCAGTGGATGGGAAATTTGGGCACTAAGAAAGAAGCGCACGAGAAGGATGAGAGCTCTACATTTCAAAATTCTCAAACCATTTGTGTGTGTATTCAAGTAGGGACCATTAACACAACAAAAATTTTAGGGGGAAATTCGGAGCAGTCAAAATTAAGAGAACATTGGGAATATACGCAGATTGAGACGGAGAAATCATCGTAAGTTGCCTTATCTTCGGTAAATTAGAAATATGGAGTAGGCTGGTCGAAAGGGTAATGTTTCTGACTTGTATTCGAGAGATGACCGGTTCATATCTTGACTGGGTGACCAGTTATCCTCACTGAGGTTCTTGTTGTTTCCCTCAGACCTTTCAAGTATATGACAGCATAGAACCTCAAATTAGGTCACGACTACTCCCTTCACATCCCCTCTGATTCAGTATTTAGTGAACCATGTAATGTTGAAGGTCTGTAGATCTAGATACTGGCAGCGTCATCAGATAAACCACAAATAAATAGACAGGAAAACTAAACTAAACTCCGTGGCTTGAGCCCGCAAGCGAACTATACCGACCGAGCGATCGCCGCTTCTAGGCGTAGTTAGTGCCAATTTCTGCGGATAGAGGGTGTCGCGTGGTCAGCGCAACGAATCCCCAAAGCCGTTAATCTCGGTTTTCTAGAATGGTGCCGCTGTTTCCTTGAAACAGCTCCTCGGTTATCCTTACGAGGCTGAGCGGACCCCGTCCAGACCCACTACTTCTCCGAAAATCTGGCAGCTCAGGGAATCGAACCTGGGACCTCTGGATCTGTAGCCATGACCTCTGACCACTAGATCACAGAAGCGGTCAAATAAGCAGAAAATCGGTGCGAATTTGGATATTGGATTCAACTGGCTTAGGACAAGGCGTAATAATATGTAATTGTGAGACTGTGATGCATCTTGGGGGTGGAATAAAAGTGTGACATTTCTGATCAGTTGAGTAACTATCAAGAAAAATGTTGCACAGAATTACTGGGATTTTGGACTTTTTCCGTCGTCCGGAATTTTAGGTAATAGAGGACATGACGATTAGCTTTATCTAAGGGGCTCAACTGAATAGGTGTCTTCCTTTCTCACCTGAAGACGGAAACAGATCCAGTTTCCGAAACGTCGTGTCCTCCATTACCTAAAATTCCGGACCATGGAAAAAGTCCAAACCCCCAGTAATTCTGTGTGTCTTCCACCATCGTCAGAAAACTTTAGAATCTACAATAAAAAATGTTGTACCATGACATTTCACTTGTAGATAATCCTTTAAAGTGATGGATGTATGGTGCGTAGTAAAACGTGCATTTATCCTGTTGTGATCTTTAAGAACTTATTTAATGACATTTGATACACATAAGCCACTNCCCAAGTTTTTAATACTTTGTGGCAGATTGTTGAACACTTTTATGCCAGTAAAGTAGACTCCTTTTTGATATACTGATAAAGTTGATGAGGGTAGGTGAAAGTTATATTTTTGTCTAGTATTCATGTTATAGACTTCAGAATTTAATTTGAATTTATCTTTGTTGTAAACAACAAATAGGAGAAGCGATAATATGTATTGCGATTGAAGAGGTGACATTAATTGCAGTATGCTTTATTTATACGTTAAATTGAACAAGGAAACAGATGAAAAAAACATGAGCTGACCTATACAAGCATGAGCTTCTGATGTAACGTAACATTGCAAAGTTTCGACTTGCACGTTACGACTTTGAGGTGTGTACGACAGGACGAACATTCAAATGAACAGGTTACACATTCGTGATGCACCGAGTGCTCGCAGCAATTGGTCGGAACGCGTGATCTTTACAGGCAGTTAACGCAGTTGTGTAGAAGCAGAACTGTGTATAGTGGTGCGAATTTGTTGGTGGACTTGAAGTTCAAAGAAATCAGTGCGTAACACAAAAATTGTACTCTCATTACACTAGCAGAATTTGAATTCTTGATTAATTTAATAGACCCGAAATTTGCTAGGAGGGATGCCACATACAGATCAATTATTCAGGACGAAAAGAGCCTAGCATTGCCACCATGGTTTTTGGTTACGGGCGATTCGTGCACCAGCCTGGAATACATTTCCAAAATTTCGAAACAAGGAATCCGCCAGATTATTTCAGAATCCCACAGCCTTCGCTAATTCTTTCCAGCGTCAAATTTCGTGTACTTATTGAAATACTTCGGATGTGTCGAATCCCACAGCAACAGGCTTAGCTTTTTATAGTTCTACGAATGTTAACATGATTTCATTATTCCAGTCCATTGAAGATTACAATACCCAGAAAGGGGAATAAAAGCGGCCTCCGTAGTCTAGAGGTAACGTTCCCACCTCATGACTCGTAGTACGCGGGTTCAAATACCCGGCGGAAGTCGTGGAATTTTTAAGGGCGGAAAAATTCAGGGAACAAGTCCTCCGGGAGGGACTTTAAGCTGTGTGTCCCGTGTCATAGCTTTACGGCACGTAAAAGAACCTGATATCTCCAAAGGAGGTCACTGAGCCAAATTAACGGACTTTTCCCGCCCAACAGCAGTCTCTAATACCTCTGGTAGATGGGGGAAGCATTATAGATACCTCTCAGCTAGTAGAGCCGGTCTCGCTGGCTGGGCGGGACTGATGGTAAGCACCAGTACCGGTAGGATATAGAGACTGGTAGAAATCATAGAGGGAAGCACAATGGACCAATACAGGTCTCAGTGCATGGTGAAACCCACCCTCTCCAATAACTAACTAGGGGGAATAAAAAATATAGAGTGGAGAAATTACGTGGACCCGACGAGGAACGAGCTTCAACCGGCGAACACGAACAGAAACACACACACACACACACGGTTTAATGGTGTAATGTAAGATCCTTCGATGCTCGCTGGAAAACCGACAGTTGGGGAAACCGAACAAATGCGAATGATGAAGTAACACCGTACACACTTGTCGCATCACGCAGTTACGCTACGACAGACTGCACAAGTCAAGTGTGTATCCGGTCTAGGAGTCCCAGGCAGTGGCTGTTACAGTAGTCAGACTTCCAGGACTATAAACCCGTAATCAAAATATCGCTGATGTGTTCTATGTAAGACTCTGTTATCATCTACGTAAGTTACGAAGAACTGGTATCTCTTGGCCACTTATTAACTCTTCAAGAATGTAACTGCTAAGAATTGGGTCTATCTGTATATTACATAGTTAAACGTTGCAGCTACTGGGTCTGGCAAGTCTTTAATATTGTCACAGAATTCGTGAACAATGAGCATAGTTAAAAAAAAGGACGTGGAAAATGATGAAGCAATATACATATTTCTTTAATTTTTGAGGAGGTGAAAATGAGTCCACTTGGAACGACGGTCACTAGAGGGCCTACTGTACCAGCCCCGGATAGATGAGTGTGGAGCAGTCGGTGAAATGAGAATTGGCAGGGGAAACCGAAGTCCTAGGAGAAAACCTGCTCCAGTGCCACTTTGTCCACCACAAATCCCACATGAGTTGATCTGGGATCGAACCTGGTCAGTAACCAGGAAACCGGCGACTAACCACCAGAACCATGGCACAGTCTGCTTAACCAACTCATTCGTTCAGATAAATTAATGTCTTATAAAATCCTCGACAACAAAAATGACATAAAATACTCAATCTAAGATAAACCGACTTCCTTAGTACGGAATCAGCCAAGTGCTAGGTCACACACGAAGCCCCTATCTTGAAGACAAAGATGTGATATCGCGTTGCGTAGCCAGGGCTGTCGCACACCTGAAGGAGTGGTGACAGGTATGAAACAATGGCTGAATTATGAAAGATATGGGAAAACCGAAGGAACTCGGAGAATAACATACTGGAGTGCCACTACGTGCACCATGAATATCACATTTGACGTGATCCGGGATTGAAGTCAAGTCTCGTCGTTGGGAAGGCACTGACTAACCGTGTGAACCATGGCACGAGCTTGAATTGAACCCGCGACAACACAGCACAATCAGCGCAGATCACAAAAATGACAGTGAGAAATCTGTAACCTACAGAGTTTTTCTTGCTATATATTTCCTTTCTATTTGCAATACACAAGTACTTAAGTTGTATATGCTACTTATTTCACAATTTGAAATAGTGACGTCATTTAAATGAATTTTCAACTTTTATTCACTGTTGAGAGATATTCCGACGTTGCCGTTCATAAAAATCGTAAGAACACCAAGAAAAATGCGCTCTTTCCTCTCAAAATCCATTTTATAAAACTTTGTTTTAATGAAAAAATATTATGCCCTGATTTAATATCAGCAAAAGTTCTTATCATTATTAATTTAAGTATCTAGTGTTCTTTTGTTACCACAACCTTATTGGCTAGTGAAATCATTCTTATAACCTATACTGACATTACCTTTCAATCACGATCCTATTACGAGGTACAAATATATCCAAGGAAAAATTCGAACTGATATCCCTGGACACACACTTTGTCTGTGGAGCACGGCAATGAATGCTAGTCAAGACGAACCCAGTACCCTGACACTGCTTTTCTTTTTTGGCTTCCAGAGCTGACAGTAACAACATGCAGGGCGGGAAAATGACTACCAAGGAGAAGGGCTCCGAGAGAGAGATCAGCAGCAAGACGGCCCAGAAACAAGAATTCGTGCCTCCTGATGGTGGCTGGGGATGGATCGTTGTCTTCGCCTTTGCCCTTAGCAATGTAAGATTGACGTTTAATCCTTTTAATCACAGTAGTTACTACAATAAATGTTTCCATGCTTCAGCACATTGAAGCCCTCCCTTCCGCCCACAGAGTGTATTTATGTGTCACGTAACCTTCTCACAATAAATAGGGATTGATTCCATAAAGAACATTAACCGGCTGGACTTTGTAATGGAGATATAATATTTCCTACGAGGTACGAACTTATTTCTATATATTATTTAGAATAAATTCAGTCTTTAAAGTGGAACTCCAGTGTAGAGGCGGAGTCGGATACCTCCACCGTGACCCTGCGCGTCGTAGGAGGCGACGAAAAGTAAGTCTGAAATCTGAGACAGTAAAATATGGTCGTGAGTCCCTAGGGACTCAGACCCGAGAAAGACTACGCTGGTAAGGACCAGCAGCATATAAAAAAGACAGACCCGTCCTCTTGTCGGAGAAGGCACCCCACAAAAACAAGACCGTAACTGTCAAACAGTAATAAATATATATCCGTGAGCGCCAGATGGGGCTTGACATCAAGACTTACTGACTGACTGACTGACTGACTCACCGTCAGTCGCAATATGATTTTGACCGATTTTGACTGACTTTTACGTTGAATCTTTAAAGTGGAACTCCAGTGTGGAGGCTGAGTTGGATACCTCCACCGTGACCCTGCTAGTCATGGGAGGCGATGAAAAGGGAAGTTTAGAATATGTGACAGTAAAATATGGTCACGAATCCCAAGGGGCTTGGACCCGAAAATGACTGCGCTGGCGAGGACTAGCAGCAATTGTAAACGAGAGACCCGTCCTCTCGTCAGAGACAGCGTCCCACATCGACAAACCCGCAACTGTCAGACAGTAATAGAAACCTGGTTGTAAGCCCCAGATGGGTGCTTTATTCCAAGACAGACTGGCCGACTGACCGTCGGTCATAATATACACGTAAGACTCAGACTCAGACTCAGACCCAGTCTTTAAAGTTTAAATTACTTTACGACGCTTTCGAAACATGTAAGTCAAAATAATAATGGATTATAAATAATTTAGGGAGGCGACCATTTGTCTGTAGGGAATAACTAAAACTTCAGTCAGATACCCTCAAAGGGGAAGGGTACGTTCTTTCGAAATATCGGTAAATATTCAACCGGGCTATGGGACATCACTCCAAGGAAAACGATTTTGACAGTCAATCCCGTGAGAGTCTCAGATCTTAATTATCTTTTGTATACAAACAAACTGTAACAAAAATGCTTATGGGAATTTAAAAGATGATCCTGTCTTGTCCTGTGTAATGCAGAGAAAACTGCAAAATAGTAATCTCTTGTATCTTTCGGCTACAATTCTTTCTGTGAGCTTTACATTTATTTTATTCAGTTGCTACCAAGTAGTCGAGTATGACGGAACACGTATGTAGCCTGCTTCTACCTTCAAAGACTGTGTATCAAATTTGTTTTCATACACAGATTTTTCATCTAAAATTCTGTCAAAAAAAAAAGTAGAAAGGATTATGTACGAGTACGTAATATATATGCAAAAAGAATTAGGGTGTTCGATGGCCGCGCCATAGCTCAAGCGGTTAGTCGCTGGCTTCCCACCGCGGCGGTCCGGGTTCGATCCCGGGTCTGGTCAAGTGGTATTTGTGGTGGACAAAGTGGCGCTGGGGCAGGTTTTCTCCGAGTGCTTCGGTTTCCCCTGCCAATCTTCATTCCACCAGTTGCTCCACAATCACCCTCACCTATCATCTGCGGCTGGTACAATAGGCCAGAAGTGGCCGCAGTACAAGGGACTTGGTCCCACCCCACCAGCATTAAAAAAAATTAGTGTCCGATAATATGACGTATATTCTAACAGATACATGACTCTACCAACATTCTTGAGGACCCTGCTCTACCCATTTTGCATGCAGAAGCTTCATAACATCTTTTATGTAAAATATATACACTCACATAATATACTGATTGTCACGTGTTTATGGCTCCGTGACTAAAAATAACGGGTTCTGGATTGGATGATTGGATTTATTGGCGTCGTCTTCTGCAGTCTCTCTTAATAACAATCAATTACAATAATTCACTATAAACCTTCAGCCGAACCCTTCTTTCTTGACTGCCTATGACTTGTTCTATTCTCGATCTGGTGATACGACTGACTTCTGAATTACGACTGCACTACTTATATGGTCTTGAGGCGGATCTATAGAAAACACATCCGTTGCCCAGCAAAGAATATATGCGAACCACATATAAACACATCTTTCTCTGTAAGATTTGAGGCTTTCACGGCGGTGACTAAGAAGAAAGCAGTCTTCTGGGATTTGGCACCGTGTATATGTGGTGTTAACCGACGTTTCGGAGGAACGTATCGCCTCCATCTTCAGGGTAGAAGAAAAAATATAAGAAATCTGCAAGCGAAGAGACCGTGAGAACCGGTAAAAGCAGACTGTGTTGGAAATATACACAGCTATGTGTGAGCAGAGAAGGAAGGGGGGAACGGCAAGTATAGAAGTGAAAACAGTAGTGTGGGTGGGAGGGGGAGGGTCCTGGGAGAAGCCTGGTTTTTGTGTAGGGGAGAGAAAGGCAAGGTTAAAGGGTGGGCACTAACCCGTAAGCTGAGGGGGGGTTGTTATGTTGGTTGGTCATGGCCTGTGTGGCCTTCTGGATCAGGCATCATATCCAGGTGGGGCTTTTAATAGAACAGATGAGAGGTTTCCAAGACTTGCTGAGACAAAACCCCCCTTTCTGTTCATATTTCCTGGACGCATTCCAATCTCAATTGCCCAACCCCCTCAGCTTACGGGTTAGTGCCCAGCCTTTAACCTTGCCTTTCTCTCCCCTACACAAAAACCATGCTTGTCCCAGCTCCCTTCCCCTACCCCTCCCACACTACTGCTTTCACTTGTATACTTGCCCTTCCCCCCTACCCTCTCTGCTCTCACATAGCTGTGTATATTTCCACACAGTCTGCTTTTACCGGTTCTCACGGTCTCTTCGCTTGCAGATTTCTTATATTTTTTCTTCTACCCTGAAAATGGAAGATTTCTTATATTTTTTCTTCTACCCTGAAGATGGAGGCGATACGTTACTCCGAAACGTCGGTTAACACCACATATACACGGTGCCAAATCCCAGAAGACTGCTTTCTACATCTTTCTCTATTGTTGTATTTACAGTGCGTTGCATAGCAACTGAAGTTACCCGATTGCTGCCGCGTATTGTTGTAGGCTTTACCTAGCAAAGGGCTGTTTACCAAAAATCTCTCTCTACGGGAACGTGTTTATAGAGCCGTTGCTTAGCAGTGAGTCGATACGTCACAATATTATTTTCTTATTATCAAATTTTAATTGTTTTTAAATGAAAAGTTCCAGACATCCATGTATCACATATAATAAAATTAACTTATAAAATATTAAAACTTCCGCATAAAAACACAAAAGAATTTAGAGGAAAGTAACTTATAAGACGAAAGAGGGTTTAGAAAATAAGACAATTCAGCAAGTGAGAAATTTTGTTTCTTTAGTTACTATGAGAGAGTCAATGATTTTAATATGAAACTAATTAGACTGCAACAGTTCTGTTGCACTGTAAAAGGCACACTGCTGTGAAAATATCAGAAACGTACTACTCGTAATTATGGTACTTATTTGCCTTGAGGGAGAAAGGAGAGTCACGGATTTCCCCAGCCAGTGCAGTGTTGCCTATTCGATTGAGATATTCTGAGATGATGATGGTTATGATGATGATATAGAGACTCTATGATGTGAATTTCCAGGTGATCGTTGTACCTATTCTTCAGTCCTTCGGTTTGCTCTTCAGAGAAAGATTCGAAACACTGGAGATATCAGGCACTGACGCGTCGGTCATAATCAACGTCAACTCTGCCTTCGGCATGATTCTTGGTAAGTAGTTCATGGCCAGTAAATATCTCCGCATTACTGAATCTGACTTGAATTGAAGGAACATCTGCTTTGAGTGTCGACAAGAAATTATCTTGCTAAGTTGTTATAACTCTTATCTAATTTACCATGACGAAACCTGCAGCAGCATTTTCTCGCATCTCACAAAGTTCAGTATCCATAGTCGTCATTAATGTGATCGGTTAGAACTTCTGCAACCTCAGGTGTCGATAAAGCGTCATTAAGTATGTTATGGAGAAGTCAGTCGATCCACATCAAATGTACTTAACCATTTTCGTTTCACACCCCCCTTTCCATGCTCAGATTTCTCACTTTCTCCCGTGTTTTTAAGGGTTGGTGAAATAAGAGGGATGAAGTGACAGGAGGTTGGAGGAAACTGCATAATGAGGAGCTTCATAAATTCTACTCTTCTCCAAGTATAATTAGAATGATCTAGTCAAGGAGGATGAGGTGGGCAGGTCATGTAGCACGAATGGGGGAGACGAGGAATGCATATAGGATATTGGTGGGAAAGCCAGAAGGAAAGAGGCCACTGGGAAGACCAAGGCGTAGGTGGGTGGGCAATATTAGAATGGATCTTAGAGAGATAGGATGGGATGGTATGGATTGGATAGATTTGGCTCAGGTTAGGGACCAGTGGAGGGCTCTTCTGAACACGGCAATGAACCTTTTGGCTTTATAAAATGCTGGGAAGTTCTTGAGTAGCAACGCAATTGGCGGCTTTTCAAGAAGGGCTCAGCTCCATTAGTGAGTGAGTGAGTGAGTGAGTGAAATGAAGAAGTACTAATATCTTCATTTGTACTAGAACCTTCTCGGGCGAATCCGCCCTGTCAGGGTCAGTGTGGGGAATGACGATACATATCCGTTGTTATATATACAAGTGTATACATATGCCTGTCAACATAATGCCTCACCCTAACCTTGAGAGGCACTGCAAAGAGAACCTGGAATTTTATATATTAATCTATTGGTCTGATATGGACTAAATTTAAATTTGCAGGTACATTGTCATCTCATATAACTCATATGGAAGCTATCAGTTTGAGTCGTGACGCATTCAATATATCAGTTTTGTTANTCAAGTTCGTATAGCAACAGGCGTGACCAGAGTGGTTTGAACGGCTGCTGTACTGCGATGTGGAAAGCAAATGGAAAAACTACCACATTATCACTTTTCCTGGATAGTCTCTTTCCAAAAACAGAAGATCGCATTAAGTGGAGGAACTGTTTTGGAAGAGATTGTGGACCTGTCGTCTGACAGATTACTGATGAATCATGAATGAATTGTGTATATTTCAAGAAGTATATAGAAGTTTATCTTAATACAGATCGGCAGATTTCACCTTTCCACTGAGGACATAAACAGAGGCGTAACGCTCTGTTCGGAATAATAGACAATGTGTGAAACCCAGAAACTCAGTAATGCGAGGCGTGATAGGGTCTCCAATGTTCATTACATTTGTAACAACAGTTTTGCGTCTGCAACAGAAGACCATAAACTTCAACGAGTTTTAAAAAATTAATAAAACACCAATTGACAAATTGTGTACCCCACTGGAGTACACTTATGATAAGACAGTTCAATAATTTATGAGGATAATGGAAGCGGGGAATTGAGAACTGCTCTTTCCTTACACGAAACAAGAAGAAGAAGAAGAAGAAGAAGAAGCAATTATTGAACAAATTAGAAGCGGAGCAGAACATGGAGTGCTCAACGAAGATAAATTTTACGAAATCGGCGCTAGGTTTGGACATTGCCATGGAAATATCAGACGCCTTGCATAGGTGAACAGGGCTTAAATTGTCAGGATTCCGGGTAAGATCTGAGCTCCTCACAGCGGTGGTTATGAACAGTTATATCGTCTGGGATATACCGTCATGTAGTCCACTGAAAGATAACTGACGTTTCAAAGGATCATGTCGCCTCCATCTTCAGGTTCGAAGAATAAGCCAAGCAAGAAACCAGTGTGAAGCAGGTGGCAAGCAGATTGTGGAGATGGAGGCGGAATATTATTCCGAAAACGTCAGTTGACTTTCAACGGACTACATGGCGTTTCGTCCCAGAAGATAAAACTCTTCTTTCAGGCTCCAAGTTTTAAGTGAATACTTACCACGTATAAACTATTGTGATTATTTGTTGATAAGAGCATTCGTTGTCCAGTAAAATCCATTTGCAGCCGAACCCTCAGTGTTGTCACTGTCACGTGACAATATTTTAGTAACGCAATTGGCCCTGGGTTTATAATACAATTCAACTCTATCCCTGTCAAAACTTCGAAAGCTTCCGATTCTGTATTAGACCAAAGGGAATTTCAGAACTTATGATTTATTTCTTGTTTTCTGTGACATTTATTCTGCTTATAAAGGAGCTGCTAACATTGTTTTGTCTCTGCAGGTCTTCTCAACGGGTTTCTCCTGAGAAGTTTCGGCTACCGCAAGATTTCTATAGCAGGAGCTGTTATAAATTCTATTGGAGTCATTCTCACAAGTCAAGCTGATTCTTTCGGGTTCTTCCTCGCCACATACGGCATCATCTCATGTAAGTGTGAAACAAATGAGTAACAAATGTTCAAAGAGTATGGAAAATGTTGTGACATGTAATGTCATACGTACCGGTCACGGTAGCCGAGAGGTCTAAGGCATGTACTCTCTTCCGCCCGCTCGGAAGATGGGATCGTGGTTTCGAACCCCAATCAGTGCATGTATGTTTGGTGTGTGTATGCGCTTATTCCGTGTTTGTGTTGTCCTGTGTTTAGGTAGAGGCCTTGCGACGAGCTCATCACTCGTCCAAGGAGTAATACCGTCTGTAAAAAAATGATCAATGAAACTGAGAAATCAGCCCTAGGTTCCAAAAGCGGGAGCGAGAGGAAAAAGGTCATATATGTATGTCCCTTTCACTTACCCATCTATTCGGAGGCCCTCCTACTGTGCGGCAAACTGAAGTAAAATTCTCACCGAAAGCCAGCGAATTCCCTGCCTTTGGATTTGAAGAAAACAGAGAGTTACATGACGTAAACAGAGTTACGAATATTTTAGTGAATCGTGCTCCCTCGGCCTTAAGAATCTATCCTGAAGATGGAGGCAACATTTTCACCTATCTACCAAATTAAACAGCGTCATATTCCAGAAAACAGTGACTGTCATACTCACCGTAGAGAGAACCCAGAACACCACTTTGGACTAACATTATTACGTCGCACGGTTTACCAGGAATGGATCAGTCAATAAAGTGACTAGACTGGACGACAGGGAAATCGGGCTTCGAAACCTGTCAGAGACAGAGGTGTCCATCCAGAATCTTATACAATTGTTACTGAAAGCTATTTCCGTTGGGATAAATCGATCGACGAGTGAAGCTGATCACTCGCTTCCAAAAATAAAGTGAAATAACGTAAAATTTTCAAACACATTCATTTTCACAATTCAAATAGTGATTTCTAAGTTTGTGTGTGTTGAAGCTCGGTTTTTATCCTTGAAGAGATAATATTTACCGCGCATTGCTAACAGTTTTTAGAACTTACTTGAGTCAATGTGTGCTAGGTTTTGTCTGGTAGGAGACAGAATTACTCCTTATCTCATTGTTTTGCTAGGAAACTGCGAGAGAAATGTAAATACATATGTATACTTAGCGATGTCGTGTCACAAAAGTGAATGCTGTCGCTGTACTACAAGTTGTGCTTGCATACAACTTTACGTATTTTTAAACAGTAACTACTGTATCCTTGAATGTGATCCCCTGCAGTCTAGTCGAAGCCTGCCGGAATTTAGGAGCAGCTTATTGCCTCCATTTTCAGGATGGAAAATCAAGCCAAGCAAGCAAACAAGCAAGCAAGGCCTTTTTCAGTTACCGTAGTAGGAACTTTAAATTTCACACTTATTTGCCTTTCTTCAGAAAGCAATAAAAAATTACAAACAAACTCCGTGGCCTGTAGTCCGCAAGCGAATTATACCGACCCAGCGACCGCCGCTTGCCGGCGAAGTTAGTGCCAACGTTTGAAGAAAGAGGGTGTCACGTGGTCGGCGCAACGGTTCCAAGAGTATTTAATGGAGAGTATTTAAAAAAAGGGATAATAATAATAATAATAATAATAATAATAATAATAATATCGTTCTCTATTCATCACGGGCTGAACCAAGAGCTCGTTGGCCAGTTACAGGGTGAGCACGAGAAGGAAACAGAATGAACAAACAACAAAGACATGAAAAAATGAAGGAATAAGAGTTAAACTACATCGTGCATTGAATTAATACATAATTTACTAAAAACACGGACAGATTTACAAACTGCACAAGCAAGAACTCACTAAATATTTGGAAACAAGTTAAAATGCGCCTACACATCTAATTATGTGTTGTAGATTTTAAAGTAATTACCCAAAACCACTGAGAGATTTACGAAATGCATCGTCAGCATAGGCATAACTAGCAGAGGCACAATTACTGGAGGAAGTACGGATAATTACATTACAATTCTGCATGTACAATAGCAAAACAGTCCGAACCTGTAAAATGAAGAGGCGTCGGGCCATGAATAAAAATAGAAAACGTCTAAGGAGTAGATATTTTCGGTTTCACTTTCAATATGACTTCATGAAACATGTGACGCAAGAGATATGGCTTATCTCCACGGAAGATGAGATAGTGGACATGACTGAGTCATCCTACTTTGTCAGAGTATAGGAGAGAGTAAGGCTTATAAATATCAATTAGATCGCTTTATATACTAAATCAGATATGGTTTCCTAGCGACGAAAGAAGTGGTCATAGATCGTTTTACGCACTCTGGTTCATATGATCTCCTTCGCAACTACTTCCGATCAGAGTGTCCGCGAGGTCTAATGTATGAACTGCATCCGCTCTCTCGAACACTGGGCTCATTGGTTCCAATCCCACTCAAGGCATGGATGTCTGTCTCCGTTTATTCTGTGTCCGTGTTGTCCTGTGTAGGTAACGGCCTTGCGACGGGCTGATTTCCCGTCCAAGGAGTCCTACCGACTGTCTAAGATTAAGAAACTAGAATGAAACGAGGCGTTTCACGGATGCCCTATGCTCGAACTGGGAGCAACAGGAATAGATAGATTCATTCCAGATCATCAAAGGGAGACCGGTCATAGAGGAACGCACTCTGAGGAAAATAAAAGCCATTTTTAAGAAGGACTACAAGCTCTCGCATTACGCGGAATTTTCCAACTACTCCGTATATTGGATTGAAGGTTTGTCTACTTCATCCATAAGATAACATTTACAGAAATCCAAGGAAAAATATCTCATTAAATCATTATATAAATACCTCTGTATATAATAAAATTATAATGATCTAGTGGAAGCCTATGATTCAGTTAGTCGGGAAGTATTGTACAATATTCTAATAGAGTTTGGGATAATGAAACTAGTTAGGTTGATTAAAATGTGTTTAAACGAAACGTATAGTAAAGTCCGTGTAGGTAAACATTTGTCTGATAAATTTCCTATCCAGAATGGTCTAAAACAAGGAGATGCTTTATCGCCACTCCTATCCAACTTTGCGTTAGAATATGCCATTAGGAAGGTCCAGGGAAACCAGGTGGGACTGAAACTAAACGGGACACATCAGCTGTTGGTCTACGCCGATGATGTGAATCTACTGGGTGATAATGTAGATACCATAAAGAAAAACACACAAACTTTAACTGACGCAAGTAAAGAAGTTGGTCTAGAAGTAAACACAGAGAAAACTAAGTATATGTTGCTGTCTCGTCACCAAAATGCAGGGCAAATTCATGACATAAAGATAGGAAACAGATGTTTTGAAAATGTGGCACAGTTCAGACATTTGGGAACAACGATAACAGACCGAAATCTGATTCAGGAGGAAATTAAATGGAGATTGAATTCGGGTAATGCTTGCTACCATTCAGTCCAGAACCTTTTGTCTTCTCGTCTGCTGTCCAAAANACAGAATATTGGTGGGAAAGCCAGAAGGAAAGGGGCCACAGAGAGACCAAGGCGTAGGTGGGTGAACAATATTTAAATGGATCTTAGAGAGACAGGATGGGATGGTATGGATTGGATTGATCTGGCTCAGGATAGGGACCAGTGGAGGGCTCTTATGAACACGGTAATGAAACTTCGCGTTCCATAAGATGCTGGGAAATTCTTGAGTAGCTGCAGAATTGGCGGCTCCTCCAGATAGGCTCAGCTCCATGAGTAAGTAATTAAGTAATAATAATCTAATGGTCAGAGGTCCTGGCTACAGATCCAGAGGCCCCGGGTTCGATTCTCGGCGGTACCAGATTTTCTGAGATTTAGTTTGTCTGGAACGGGCTTCACTCAGCCTCGTGAGGATAACTGAGGAGCTATTTCAAGGAAATAACGGCTGCGGTCTAGAAAACCGAAATTAACTGCCGTGGGGATTCGTTGAGCTGACCATGCGACACCCTCTGTGTGCTAAAGTTGGTACTAACTTCACCGACAAGCGGCGGTCGCTTGGTCGGTATGGTTCGCTTGAGGACTACAACCACGGAGTTTGTTTTGTTTGTAATGATGTTATATACAGTTATAGTAACACTTTGCGCCTATAGGGCGAAGCACGCTCTGTTTGCAAGTAGTGCTAATTCTGTCTGCAGGTGAATGTGCCAGCAACAGTTTCTTTATCGTCAGATATCACCTTCATTAGACATGCTTATTTGCAAGAGCTTCCATTTCAGTATTGCATGTTTGTTGGACTGGATTCCTTAGTACATAAATTATTACATTTCAGCCGTAGGTTTCAATCTTCAGACTTCCGGGTTAAACTTGGCCATTAATACGTACTTCCGGGAGAGGCGTGGCAAAGCCGTGGGATTTGGCATGACAGCTATGGGCCTAGGTCCAGTGTTCATGCCGCTCGTCATTAGTAAGCTAATGAACGTATATGGAGTTATGGGCACGGCGCTTATACTGGGAGGCCTCTCCTTGCATTCACTCGTAGCTGCACTGCTCCTGCAGCCAGTGAAGTGGCATATGAAACCCAAGGAAGTGACTCTCGAAACGATGGAGGATGCGAGAGAAGAGGACGATGAAATTGGTAAGTAAAAACATGACGATAAATTGTCAGTCAACCGTTTGCTTGCTATAGGCGGCGTCAATAGAAGTCAAGTTATTATTCCGTTCCTCCAGTTAGAGCAATATGTGTCGATAGCTCAAGGTAAGTTTACTCTCATGAAGACGTAAGGAAGCCGAGGTATTGTCCCTAGGCTTTAGGTAGTGAGCAGTGGTTAGCTTCACGTCCCGACTGATTCACCCCTGGTAAGTCCCAGGGGTGGCATGGACGGGGTGGGGAAGAGAAATTTCTGTGTCCCGATTCCTTGGTCGTCCAGTTCGTAACCTAGTCACTATGCTGACTGAGCTATGACGGTTAGCAGTTACCTTTAAATGACGAGGAAATATATCCCTAAGAAAAGGTAGAAAGTGAAGGTGTAATAAAACTATTCTCATACTAAGTTTACCTTGATTTCGAGGATACAAAAATCTAAACACGAAGAAAATTGTAGTTATTTTGTGGCCCTGGTGGAAGTAATGATAAAAGAAATCCAGAATTTAAAAACAAGTTTATCATTATTTCTGTAAAAATTAATACTGTGAGATTATTGATTATATTTTTAATTCAGATAAAAAAGATAATAATAACTATTTAATTAAAAAAAAAATACATGCGTTTGACATCTCTTCCAGGAAGGGCATGTAGCACGCATATAACAGATAACAAATTCATACAAAATTCTGGTCTGAAAATCTGGAGGGAAGAGATCACTTCTCAAGAAGAAATCTGTCCCATGGAATTAGTTAATTAGTTAAATGCGAGCACATGCGATTCTCTTTATCTGGAATTATGAACTGTGATGGATTTCCGTTATGCAGAGAAACGGAAATCGCTCTTCAACGACGAGCCGACGACAAGACGGCATCGGACTATAACAGCAGGATCGTCTATCGACCACGATATCGATACCCACTCAGTGTACGGCTTCGAGACACCTCTTTCAGAACGTCGTCTAACTGGCGGAGTCAGTGGTAAGTCCTGCAGTGTTCTGTACTCTGACATATCAAGGGTTCCCGTGCATGGCTATAGCACTAGTCCGTGATCATGCGAGACGCTCTAACTTCGTAACATTCAAATATCTGCAGCATGTAAAGGGGGATTATGACACCATGACCCACACACCTACCTCTAAAGAATAAGTCTTGCAACTGAAGGGGGGGGGGGAGGTATAAACTGTAGTAGAAAAGGTGAAGGTGAAAAATCACGGGGAAAACCTACAGACAGGAAAACTAAATAATATTTAAAAAACACCCTTCCTCCAAAATAAACTCTGTGGCCTGTAGTCCGCAAGCGAACTATAGAGACCAAGCGACTGCAGCTTGTCGGCGAAGTTAGTGCTAACTTTAGCGGATAGAGGGTGCCACGTGGTCAGTGCAACGGATCCCAACGGCCGTTAATCCTCGGTCTTCTAGACCGGAATCGCTATTTCCTTGAAATAGCTACTCAGTTATCATCACGAGGCTAAGTGAACCCCGTTCCAGTCCCACTATTTCTCAGGAATTTGGTAGCGCCGTTCCTACCTCACAGAAAACACACTGCATCAACAATGTAGAAACTAATAATTTATTGCTATTTTGAGGGAAGAATGATGTATATTATTAACAGGGCCCGGATTTTGATGACATGTCATCTTTTTTCCCTTGTATCCTATGCGATGCTCTTAAATATATAAATCTCGGATATGAGCTGCTGGTTACAGAAATGTAAATTTTATAGGTAATTTTTTTGTCTTCTTTTTACATTTTTAGGTTTAAGGTCATTTTTTCATTTGGGGGGTAATGTTTGGTAAATGTTTGAATTTTTAAGGGTATTTCTTGTCATTTTGGGCCATTTTAGGGAATTTTTCTTCATATGTTTTCTGAAATGTGAATAACATGGAAGCGAAGTGTTCTTTCTTTTCTCCTTTAGGTTATTTTTCTGGATTTTTTCGGTCATTTTGTAGCTTATTTTTTAAATATTTTCAGGTCATCAAAATCCGGGCCCTGGTTATAACCATGAGGAAATTCATTAGTGAATCTGAAGATAAAACCGACAGTTGACAAAGATTAATGAAAATCCATTCATTGATTTCGGATGAAACAAACACATACCCTTTCAGACACATTTGGACATATGAATTGTTAAAATGATAATTTAGAAATGTAAATATTGTTTGTATTATTAGTAGTCTCATAATTGAAACAACTCCTTTTTTTCAACAGCGAGAAGAAGATATTCATTGTCATCTTTCAAACGGAGCACCTCGCACATGGACGACAACCCTACCCGACCGTCAGCTTCCGACGTCAGTTGGTGGGCGTCGGCAGCGTCGCTTGACACAGCACACCTAGGAAGCAATTACAGGATCGACGACAACACGTATCAACTGCTGAGCGAAGTCGACGAAGACGAGGATCGACAAGGAAAGACGAAGGAAAAGAAGGAGCCGGAAACAGGGTCGGATTTGGCTCTGTGTAACAGCAACTGCAATGGGACGGGGTGAGTTGATCGCAATGTCTGCACTCAAGTATGAGCTGGTACACCGAAGAACCTGAATGCGATTGCCGGCAGAGCCATAGAGACCTCTCTTCTCCACAACGTTCAGACCGCCTCAGGGACCAACCCTGTCCACTACACGTTGGGTACAGGGGTCTCTATCCTCTGAGGGTAAAGCAACCGGGGCTTGAAGCTGATCACTCACTGCACTTCGTGCCGAGGATAAAAATGCGGTTTCCCACAGCGGCGGGCAGTGTTCGAGTCCGGGTCAGATCATGTGGGATTCATGGTGGATAAAGTACGGTCCTGGGGCAGGTTTTCTCCGAGTACTTCGGTTTTCGCTGCCAAATCGCATTCCACCGATTGCTCCACAATAATTCAATTCAATTCAATTCTTGGTTTTATTTACGTGCTGTACTCAACAGCTGGTAGCCAATTACAGAGTCAGCACGAGGACAAGTGAAACAATATACAGACAGATTGATGAAAATAGTATAAAAATTCAATTGCAATATGCCCAAGTGAAAGAACACAATTAGATGTTAGAGACGAAACCAAGCAGTGTCTAAGTATAACATATGTCAAAGGTTCTACAAAAGTAAATATATTAATGATGAAGTGATAACAAGTGTCCTGCAAAAACTACATGAACAAATTAAANTCCGTAATAATAATAATAATAATAATAATAATAATAATCTATCATCTGGGGCTGGTACAATAGGTCAAACAGTGGTCGCAGTACCAAATGGACACAGTCTCACCCAACTAAGAATAATAATAATGAAAATACCTTCCAATGTTCCAGGCCGGTGCCCAAGAATGGAAACTTACACGATGACAAAGATTCCACGAAGAAGGAAGAGGAGTCAGAGTCAGAGTCAGAAGAGAAGAAAGAGGAACCTACTTTGTGGCAGCGGTTGGGGAGGAGCATCGTAGCATTCTTTGATCTGGGACTTCTGAAGGATCCAGTCTACGTGAACTTGATGCTTGGGATGTCCCTTGCTATCTGCGCTGAGCTGAACTTCAGTCTCTTGACACCGTTCATTCTCAGCGACCGAGGGTTCGATACTGACCACACTGCCATCATCATGTCTGTGATTGCTGGCCTCGATATCGTGTTCCGGTTTCTGGCACCTTTCTTCAGCGACTACTACAAGATCCAGGCGCGTGTGATGTACATCATTGCACTCATAATGCTCCTGTCCTCGCGAACAGGTGAGGTCACCACAGTGGTAACATCAAGTTTTACATTAGGGATCAAATTTGTACACAAATATATGGCGAAATTGATCCTTATTGGTACAGGTACTGCCCATGCTGTTTGAAGTTCAAATGCAACTTCATCCGGTTTCTTAAATAGTACTTTATTCACAATACTACTACTACTACTACTACTACTACTACTACTACTACTACTACTACTACTACTAGTACTACTGCTACTACTAGCAAAAGAGTTAAAAGATATCTTTGTATGCAGCATCATCATGATCATCATCGTATTAGGTAGGCATATTAGGCCTTTTGGTGGGTGAGATTCTTATGCCATTTCCCAAATGTTTTCTGAAACTTCTCTTGTACGTAACAGCGGGATAAAGAAGCGCAGATTGCAAGCTGCCAGATCATAAACGAAATGGAGACAAGACATACAGACCTACACGTCTCAAAATTCGTACTTGCAACATTTTTTCAGTATGCTGAATATTTAATGAAGTGTAGGAGTGAATATGTCCATTCAATTCTTCTGTGTTTATATAATGTATATTCTCGACGTTTCGGAGGCATATGCTGCTTCCGCTTTCAGAGTCGAAGAGTGTAGGCTGGGTGAATTTCAATGAATATATAGTTTTATGTTTCGAGAGATCCACAGATGAAAGACTGGGGCTTGGTACTGCGTCCTGACCAATATGTTACTGGACTGGAAAATTTCAGGTGAACATGGATGTAGAACGTACCTTCGACACATTGACAACACTGCCCACATCCACACTGTGTAAACATCTAAGAACTGATTTATACTAGGGGGAGGGGGGGAGGAGACTGAGTCTTGTTGGCACTGCGGCCACTGTTTGAACTATTGTACCAGCCCCAGATGATAGATGATTACTATTATTGTTGTGGAACAGTCGGTGGAATGCGAATTGGCAGTGGAAACCGAAGTACTCTGAAAGAACCTGCCCAAGTGCCACTTTGTCCACCACAAATCCCACATGATCTCACCAGGGCTCGAACACTAGCCGCCGCGGTGGGAAGCCGGCGACTAACCGCCTGAGCTATAGCACGGCTTCCTTATTCGACTCACGTGTTTCTTCTGTATCCGCTAAATATTTTTTCATGTCTAGTTTTATCGTTCGCGAATGAATGACGACAAGCGAAACCATCTTCTCCATAGCTTCCGATGTCTCGGGAACAAAATCAGCCGATCTCTTCTCATGCGCCCTTCTCCCGTCTGTACTTTATGAAATGTATTTGTCGGATTTCATACAGATTTTCTTTCTCTGTATATAGATATTAACGTTTCTTTTAGAGACCAGTCCATCATAGGAGTTGAAAGTCAATTAATGCAAAGGTAAAATGAAAAAGAATTGAATGAAAAAGAATAGAGCACGCGCACAGAATCAGACGCAAACATTTCTAAGTTTCCTGGTTACACTGCGTGCGAAGTTTCACAGATACACTACTCCACCAGCGCAGCGAGCCAACCGTTCTTTCGTCTTCGTTGATATCGTACGAACTATTTCAATTCGGGCGTTCGTCGGCCTTCGTTTCCGTTCGTATGGTTTATATGTCTCTATAACATCACCTGCGCTCCAATACGTGACCTGCCCGGTTCTACCGCTCACAAACTGGCACACACTGTTTTAGTTTCCCTTGAAATCGGAAAACTTACATCTGTTCATACGTAAACGTGTCTCAAACTCATTATCGCTCGAATCTTTCATGTAAATCCCCAAGTCTCACTGATTTAACGTAATGTAAACTGTGTACACACTTCCTTATCTTATGAAGAAGTGTAAACACACTGTTGTACAACAAAGACGCAATGAAAGTGACTAGGAACATGCTGAAGAATAAGGTAACTGTAAATATGACGCTGACTGAGCACTACACCAATTAGACGAAAGGAAACTTGGAGGAAAGGCTCCATGCATCATAGATCTTGTCACTGGTTCGAGGTGAATGGTCAGCTTCCCGCTTCAGTTGCTTCAATCCAGAAGAACAGCTCCTCTTACCCAATGGATGGGTGAATGGGTATGCCTGGACTGCATTGCCACATCACACGAAAATCTTACGTGTATCATGGCAAATTCTTACTTACTTACTTACTTACTTACACATGGAGCTGAGCCCTTCTGGAGGAACAGCCAATTGTGCAGCTACTCAAGAATTTCCCAGCATTTTATGGAACCCGAAGGCTCATTGCCGTGTTCACAAGAGCCCTCCAATGGTCCCTATCCTGAGCCAGATCAATCCAATCAATACCATCCCATCCTATCTCTCTAAGATCCATTTTAATATTGCCAACCCACCTACGCCTTGGCCTTCCCAGTGGTCTCCTTCCTTCTGGCTTTCCCACGAATATCCTATACGCATTCCTCGTCTCCCCCATTCGTGCTACATGCCCTGCCCACCTCATCCTCCTTGACTTGATCATTCTAATTATACGTGGAGAAGAGTGCAAGTTATGAAGCTCCTCATTATGCAGTTTTCTCCAACCTCCTGTCACTTCATCTCTCTTCGGTCCAAATATTCTCCTCAACACCCTGTTCTCAAACACCCTCAGTCTATGTTCCTCCCTTAATGTCAGAGACCAAGTTTCATATCCATACAGAACCACAGGCAAAATTATAGTTTTGTATATTTTAATTTTTATGTTTTTGGACGGCAGAAGAGAAGACAAAAGGTTCTGGACTGAGTGGTAGCAAGCATTACCCGGGTCAACTCTCCTCTTAATTTCCTCCTGAATCAGGTTTCGATCTGTTATCGTTGTTCCCAAATATCTGAACTGTGCCACATTTTTAAAACATCTGTTTCCTCTCTTTATGTCATTGCCCTGCATTTTGGTGACGAGACAGCAACATATACTTAGTTCTCTCTGTGTTTACTTCTAGACCAGCCTCTTTACTTGCGTCAATTAAAGTTTGTGTGTTTTTCTTTATGGTATCTACATTATCATGGCAAATTCTACTGTCGTTAATTACTTTATGAATGATTTTTTTTGTTAGGCTGACTGGATGTTTAAAAAATAAATTCAACGTCACAGAAAACACTGCATCTCCATTATAAAAAAATCTAGTTGCTATCATTTATGGACACAATGGCTGCTTTCTATTGACATGAAGAGTACCCTGTAGTCCTTTGAAAGTCAACCGACGTTTCGGAGTAGCATGTCACCTCCATCTTCAGGATCAATGAATAAGTGAAGCAAGAAATCAGGATAAAGCATGTAGCAGGCAAAGAGTGAAGAAGGAGGCGATATGTTACTCCGAAACTTCCGTTGATTTTTGACTGACTACTTGAGGTTATACCTCAGAAACTAGAACTCTTCGTAACATTGCTGTTATATCCTCGGGTCCTCACGCTTTGTGAGTAAACTGTAGGCCAACAGTTCTGCAATGTCAAGGCATAGTTGCCACTGCTTCAAGGGGTTATCGCTGTATACGATACTGGGAATTAAACGAAACGTATTTATAAAATTGTAATTGTAGAAATAATGTTATAATAACAAACCGCAGTACATACTGTTATTTTGTGCGAAAAGCGAAATGACACTAGTCTGCTTCGCACCCAAGGTTGGGTAAGTGTCACTTTGGCTGAGTTGAAGTTTCTTCCTCCCTCCTTTGGCTCTACAGCCCCTATTTTGGCCTTGGACTATCTCCATGAAACTCCCCGTTTCACTTCGGTTTACTAGTCGGTAGGACTCCTTGGGCGGGTGATCAGCTCGTCGCAAGGCACAAACACAGAAAAACGCACATACACAAATACCAAACATCCATGCCCTGAGTGGGATTCGAACCCACGATCTGAACGAACGAAGAAAGTGCATGCCTTAGACCGGTGGGCTGAAGTTAACAAAGGCATGAAAGTATGAAAAGCTCCATAATTTTTTAAAGATGGAATTTATTGACGTCAGACAACTTACAAGATGATGATGATGATCATGATGATACATCATAACCAATGCGCTGAGTAACTGGATTTCTTTCTGCAGCCCTGATATTCTCCCAGTCATTCAAGGCGGTGATTGTGGTGGCTGTAGCTCTAGGGGTGGCCAAAGGAGTGCGTACGGTATACATGACTATTGTTATACCGTGCTACGTCCCCATCGAGCGCCTCGCAGCTGCGTCTGGTATTCAGATGGTCGTCAATGGAGTGCTGCTGATGGCGTTCGGACCTCTTATTGGTGGGTAGCAAACATACAAGTTATTCGTGTTGGTGCTAAACATATATTCACCGATACTCACCAGTGTAGTGTGTATGCTGTATGTCCCAATAGAATACTTGGTTATGTTAAATTTGGTCCTAAAGCATCCATTTCCTACTGGGGCAATTATGTCCGTATGTGTTTCGATAGAGTATTTGAACAGTACTGCTCATGCGCGCTAGGCCTCAAGGTCGAGTATATGCTCTGTTCGTATATGCAGTAGACGTCGATATGTTTTTTTTTATTGCTAGTGGGGTGGGACTATGTCCCTTGTACTGCGGCCATTTCTGGCCTATTGTACCAGCCCCAGATGATAGGTGAGGGTGATTGTGGAGCAATTGGTGGAATGAAGATTGGCAGGGGAAACCGAAGTACTAGGAGAAAACCTGCCCCAGAGCCACTTTGTCCACCACAAATCCCACTTGACGAGACCCGGGATCGAACCCGGGCCGCCACGGTGGTAAGCCAGCGACTAACCGCTTGAGCTATGGCGCGGCTCACGTCGACATGTTTCTTACCGATTATCTGGTTAATATTCCTCTTTAGTATTCGGCAGTTTCCAGGTTCTACCGCAAGCCAGTCGTATTTACTGTGGTACTGCGCGGTTCTTCTCAGACCTTACGAAAATGCTGGTATAGTTTCTTACCTTGAAATTGATCATGATACATCGTTCATAATTCGTTTTTACATTTAGATCCATAGAGCAGAGTCATTATTGAGAATCTAATGATCCATGAGCTAGCCAACAAATTCTCAAATCTTTTACGGAACCCGAAGTTTCATTACTGTGTTCACATGCTCCCGTCACTATCCTGAGCCAGGCAAATCTAATCCCTAACCTTCCACCTGTTTGCTTTGTGATTCATTTTAATATTATACTCTTGCCTATAAATCTGAGAAAGCATTATTTGATATATTAAGAGATGGAATTACAACAGGACCATTATAAGCTTCTATCACTACAGCTTTACCATTTGGCTGGAAGGACTGCCCATTCTACGACACTAGGCCTTGCTCGTCATAAGATGGAAACATCTGAAGTCCGAGTGAGTGGGATTTCAATTGTCGGGGACCATAGGACGAGTAGTTCAGCTTATCACATATGATTCAATCGATCAGACTGTGCCTGATCAATAAAAACAGATAACAAATCACCCCATATGAACTGAGCGCCGTAATACTTTCAAGGTCAGAGTTACATAAACCAAAATGCAGTAAATGAGATTGTGGTAATGACACAGACATCGTACAAAAATATGACGCTAGGATGCCTGAGCGGTATGATATTAAAGGCGTTAGAATTAAGGAATTGTCTGCGAAAACTGGAATGTCAGAACGTCCATTCTCCGGTTAGGGAGCTGAAACCAGGACATCGAAAATAAGAAGCATAAAAGTGGACGTTTTCTAGCAGGTTTCCCACAAAAAAAAATCTTTTATACATTCTCTCACTAATCCTAGATATATGTCTAGCCCATCATGGACTCCTATATTTTACTGTTATGACAAATTAGGTGGCCTCTAGGCCTGTTAGTTAGCATAGTTTATATGGCCTATTCGTTTGGAAACCGGGCACAGGTTTGCCGACCGGAAATATATATTTAACAGGGCCCTTTTTGAATATGTAATAATCACAATTCCCTCCCCCCTTACGGAGCTTGAATGCCATTACTGAGTCCACGAGGGCCCGATACTGGAAGCTATCATGAGACAGGGATAATCTACAGTTTACCTTCCAGCAATATTTCTGTAAACCCCTTTTAATATAATCTTATCATCTAAGTCATGTCTTCCAAATTTTCGCTTGCCTTCAAATTTTGATATATTTTTAAAATATTTTTCATGTTTCTCATATGTGCTGTATGTTCTCCCATCTTCCTCGATTTGATCACAGTCACAATATCTACTGCAGAATATGCGTCTTCATGGCGCAGTGTTTAGTTAATGCAGCATAGGAACAAATTTACTTTACATATTCTGACATTCCTAAAGACTGGCACTACGGGTGTCTGGGCTGTGACGCTGTATAGTTTGACCTACGTATCATTTCGGAAGGAAATGCTGCCTTCTAAACGTTGGTAGTGTAGCCGCCAGCCGACGTACAGCTGCCACGACTGTCACTCGAGCTTGAGTTCTTTATCTCAGGGATACGGGTGCTTCGGATATGGGAGTGGAACTCACTTCGGGGTTAATAAATCAGGGATCTCCAGAACACACCGTGTATTGCAGTTTTATTTTTAATTTTCATAGAGTAATTAATCTTTATATTATTCCTCCGAGTTAGCCGCTCCGTCCATCCTACTCGCTACCCCTACTGTAAAACACTTCTCTGTTCTCTGCCTACATTTCAACAAATGTCCTCCTCCGCTCCCTGTAACCGACTGCCCTCTCTTTACAAGTTCCCCAGTGGGCATAAAACAAAAGAAGAAAATAACAAGAGAAAGCCAAGGGTTGAGCCCCACATCTGTCCTACATTCGTGTTTTTCGAGACGCCCATAAACTTTTGTAGGTCTTCAAGGCACTCGAGCAGGGAACCCAAGACCCCTCCTGGCAGGTCTCGCACAAGGTTTATGACAAAGCAAAGAGGCCACGTTGGGAACAATAGTGGCACCCTATGCCTAAGGAGGACAATAGTTGAATTACAACTAGACGGTCCTGGCATCGTATAGCCCGAGGAGCGTCTTTCATGGTGTGAAACAACGCATGAATTCGTCATGCCCTTAATTAAATAATTTTGGCGGGGGACATGCGGTTACAGTAGTTACGTGTCAAATTATAGGCGTCACATGTCGGAATATTTTTAATCATCGTCGCCCGAGTCTCGATCTGACATATGAAATGAATTACTGTTACTTTCACAACCTCTTCTTGAACACCATTAGTTCGTTCCAACTTTCCTTGTTGTATGAAGTCCAATTTTATATCTATACAAACTAGCTTTAACTCTGTGGCCTGTAGTCCGCAAACGAACTATACCGACCGAGCGACCGCCGTTTGTCGGTGAAGTTAGTGCCAACTTTTGCGGATAGAGGGTGTCACGTGGTCAGCTCAGTGGATCCCACGGCCGTTAGTCTCGGTTTTCTAGACCGGAGCCGCTATATCCATACAAAACAAAAGGTAAAATTATAGACAGTGTCACGTAACTTCGATCAAGGCCCGCATTCTTAGTTAAATCCCGCGCATATCTTGTGGTGGGAGGAGTTTCTTAACACTCGTTCTTCCACTGGCCGACTGTCACTTCTCATACCCTCCACTCCCTTGTCTGAAAATTTTCTTCTGCGCATTCAAGGTTACTCTTGGCCTTGTTCGAAGTTACGTGACACTTGCTATACGGCACTCGTATTGTCAATATTTTGTTACGTGTTTGATATGTAATGTTAAAAATGTGTGTCTATAGGGGGCCCATTGAGCATAGTCTAAAAAATCCGAATTCATATTTAATTTAATAAAAGGAACATGTCATAAATCGTACACTTCGGGTTTATGTGCCAAAAATACGAACCATGGGCCACAGATTGCAATGTATCAAGAGTGTATCCATCAGATTATCCAGGCTTAAATCCATTAAACAAAAGAAGAGGGAGACTCTAATAAATTTCGAAACAGAAAATATGATTAAAATTGTAAAAAAGTGTTTATTTTTAACATTCAAAATGGCAAATCTTTTGTGTGTAATGACTGAACTTGAATGTTCATATAGACATAGGTACGGTATACGTAGCCTATACGAGTATCCAATTCGTAAAGTCGTTCTCCTTGACAATTAAAAACTCGTTTGTTTCTCGTGCGTCACACGGTGCACTCCTAGTGTTAATTTCCTGTTTGGTCTCTTTTCAACAGGTTTGATCCGAGACGTCAGTGGCAGCTACGATTTGTGCATCGGTTTCATAAATCTGCTGACTTTGATGACCCTAATAATGTGGACTGTAGAGATTATAATAACACGTTACCGACATAGGGGTCAGCGGACCACAGACGATAAAGCTGGAGACTAAGGAATATATCTTCAGTCATTTGTCTGCACAACGACCTAGGAGGCTAAATGCGCACTGTGGAGGACTGGCTGTGTTAACTGCTCTGTGCTTGCAATCGATTGTATTCGTGAAATTCCGTGACTGGAAATAGATGTGGATGAAAAGTGTAACTTGCCTCACCTGACGTATATTGGTCACAAATCGCACTGGGTTTAAGAGGAACAAACGCATCATCAGTGATAATTGAGTGCCTGGATAACGAATATATTAGAAATGGTGCAGAAGCGATAAAGTATCTTCGAGTGGCTGAAAGACTGTGAAAAAAAAATCTGTGTTTGTAGTGACAAACTTTGATATTAGAGGCCCCGAATGAAAGCCGCACTATTATGAGCTATGACGCAAATTTAAATTAAATTAAATTAAATTTTAAATTCCGATGCAAGATACTGTACGTAATCAACACTGACATTTTGTTTGTTCATTTGAATTAGTGAAATGCTGTTATGACAACCGACAGCATCACTGTTGTTTAAAAAGAATAACATACATCAGAAATGAAAATCAAATTCTAGTATGAAAATATAAACGGAAGGTACTGCTAGAAATGTCGTGAGAGGAGAGGATAATATTAAAATAGATCTTGAAGAACTGGAGTATGAAACTGTGTAAAATGTGTAACGACAAGGTAAAATGTCGTACTTTTATGAACAAACTGAAACACCTTTGGTTCAATAAAAGCAGAGAATTGCAAAACTAGTTCAGAAATGTTGTATTTTAAAAGTAAAAGTAAAAAGTAAAGGTATCCATGTAACAGGTCGTGAAGGCCCATAGGGTTGTGAGATGTTGAGGTTCCCACATTTTTTAGACAATCGTCTTATAGATGGCGGTAAGGTTGTCAGCCTTACGCGCCGGCCGTCCTTTACCGCCGAGAATATTCCTGGTACTCATTTCTGTTAGAGGCTGAGTCGACCCCAGGGCCGTAATGCGGCTGGAAGGATTAGGTAAATTAAAAATTCCACCTCATTGGGACTTGAACCCGCGACCGTCCGGCTTGTAGCATAATGCCTCAATCAACTACGCTACCGCGTGCCCCAATTTTATATTATAGCGGAAAGAAATGGAATAATTTTTGGGGTGGGGTAAGACTGAGTCCACTTGGTACGTTGGCCACTAACTGGCCTATTGTACCAGCTCCAGATGATAATGAGTGTGGAGCAGTCGGTGGAATGAGGCTTGGCAGAAAAACCCGAAATACTCGGAGGATTCCTGCCCCAGTGCCACTTTGTCCACCACAAATCCCATGTGACCTAACCCGGGCTCGAAAGCAGGCCTCTGCAATGGGAAGCCGGCGACTAACCGCTTCAACCATGACACAGCCAAGGAAATGGCATAGTACGAGCGTATGTATTCTGACGTGTTGCGCTGTGGAGGACATCCCCTTCCCCGCCAGCGGTGACGTAACAACATCGGGCGCAATCGCTGCTACGGTAACAGGTCAGTTAACATTCCGCCCCCCCCCCCACGGTGACGTAGCGGGGGATGCCACGGTTGCTCTGCAGCAGTAAACAACTCCCGACATAGTTGCCCAGCAACACCTGTAAACACGGCGACTAGGCAACAAGGAAGCGAGGCGTTTTCCCGTTGTCTGGCCGAGGGTTTATAAGAGAACTACATAGAAATGATCGAAGCCAAGGCCTTCAGAACATTCATTAGAGTATATTTCCTATTTAAAAGTGAGCGATTGAGCGCTAACATTAAACTGACCCTCAATAAAGCTCTTATTAGATCCGTAATGACTTATGCTAGTCCCGCCTGGGAATTTGCGGCAGACACCCATCTAGTTAAATTGCAGAGCCTGCAAAACAAGGTTCCCCACACCATTGGAAATTTTCCAAGGCGCACTCCGGTCCGCGAGTTGCACATGGCATTCAAAAGTCCATACGTATATGATTACATAACAAAATTATGCAGGCAACAAGCAGAAGTCATGCAAAATCATGCTAATGAGAATGTTCGCAACACTGGACAAGGTGAAACCAGCCACAGACAGTATAAGAGGCTTAAACTTGGCGGCGTTCAGACATACGACCGTTCAAGTGACTAGACTGCCGTGGTAGCGAATACTACTAGAAATAGGGCATAATCTGCTGTACTGAGCCTGGATTGACAGAGGCCTTGTAAATATTGTACATAGAAATAGGAATTAAGATTAAATTTGTAAATATATGTAAATACTGACAATGGGCTTACTAACACAGACTATGACTGATAAATGACATACCCGACCTCTCGTCAGAGAGGGCGCCCCAAATGAACAGGACAGTAACTTTCACATAAAAAAAATCTGGTCATGAGCCCCAGTCGGGGCTCGACACCAAGACAGAGAGACTGACGGACCGTCAGTCGCAATGTGACTTTGACTTGACAAGACTTACTGACTGACAGGCCTTAAGTCGCTATGTGACTTTGACTTTGAAGGGAAGTCTGAAATCTGAGACAGTAAAATATGTTCTCGAGTCTCAAGAGACTCAGACCCGAGAAAGACTACGCTGGCAAGACCCAGCAGCATGTAAAAAAGACAGATCCGTCCTCTCGTCAGAGAGGGCGCCCCACAAAAAACAAAACCGTAACGTTCAACAGTAATAAATATCTGATCATGAGTCCCAGACGGGGCTCGAAACCAATATTTACTGACTGACTTACCATCAGTCGCATTATGATTTGGACTTGGACTAACAAGTTAGTTAAAATGTAGCACCCGCCGAAAACAGCTGAAATATAGCAGCAGTCGCGAGAAGACCCGAACGCGTTGTTAGAAGATTTTATAGTGAGCGATAACTGAGAAGTCAGCAAGTGAAGACTTATTGTGTGACTTCAGGATCGTATGCTGTAATACAGTTATATTGGGAGTGTGTAATTAAGAGAGACTTGTATAGGTTCCGCGTTATAAATACGTGAAGACAGAGTGACTAGATTATTGTGTAGGGTTTATAAATTGGGTAAACCCGCAACTGTGCTATAATTATTTGTAGCTAAGACTTGTAGGTTGTTACATAAACCAATTAACAATCTGAACGGCGTCTTCAGTAGCAAAATACGTTACAGTATTGAACATGAAACCTTTCACACACGGGGCGTTTAAACTCCTTTGGATGAAATTTAAAGTGACAGTTCTAATTGTACCAGACTATAAAAATATACCTCGTCGCTGTTTATTTACGTACCTCAATTAAACAAAAACACGATAATAGGGGAAGGAGCACCCCATACTCCGAAAAAAACTTCATACTATTTCGGCCAAATTGCAGTTGTTTGTTTGCCCCAGTTTAATCATTATTATTTTTTAAAAATTACCCACGGAAAATTATATATTTTAAGAAAATAATACTTACATAAAATTGTGGCTGTGTTCTCCTTCAATGCCGACTGAAGCTACACTTGCAGTCCCACCCCATGTTTCACATCACCCCTAATTATGATTCTGCTCCGTGACCTTCAGGCATCGGGCTTCATCCAGGAAAGACTCAGTTTCATTCGTTTCAGTAACCACACTGCAGTTGGGGGAAGTCTGCTTCTTTGCCGTAGAGCACGTTACGCACCGAGAACCCCGAGTGCTCTAGCACTGAAGTACAGTCAGTTATGGTCGCAGCTGGGGTTTGGTATGTCACAGCTCGACGCATGTTACAATATAGACTGCAGTCACATTTCTTGCAACGGTACATTTTTTTTTTCATTGGGTTCTTCATTTAGTGGGAAGAGAATTTCGCTCAAGGAGAAGGGGGGTAAAGAAGGGACGACACTATAATTAAAAAATAATGTTTGCCGATGTAATTAATAATACTGGGTATTAAGTTTCCAGTGATATGGCCGCGCCATAGCTCAAGCGGTTAGTCGCTGGTTTCCCACCGCGGCGGCCCGAGTTCGATCCCGGGTCTGGTCAAGTGGGATTTGTGGTGGACAAAGTGGCGGTGAGGTGGGTTTTCTACGAGGACCTCGGTTTCCCCTGACAATCTTCGTTCCACCAAATTCTCCATTATCATAATCACCCGG
>NW_019720705.1:2046586-2068850 GCF_002891405.2 Cryptotermes secundus | reverse complement strand
CCCACTAAGCGAAATTAAAAGAAAAATTTCCAGTGATATCCAAAAAGAGTTCCGCGCTACTTGTATATTTGTTTAATATCCGTGCCTATCGCACGTGTAGGAAGGAGAACAGAATGAATTTCAACACAATTTTGAGTTGTCTCTATAAGGAACCCCTCCCCCCAGGAATCAGGAAGTAAAACTAACCAAAGTTAAACAGGCATATACATATAATTAGATATGATAAAATCGAAGATTAATTAAGCTAATATGAACAGGAGATTCAACTCTCAACTTATATAAATGTATGTGAGATACAGTGAGTTATATAGACAACGGAGCCGGAATAGCTCAGTCGGTATAGCGACTGCTACTGGCTGGAAGATCGAGGGGTCGGAGTTCGATTCCCTGTAAGGTCAAGAATTTGTGCTTCTCCGTGTCGTCCAGACAGGCTCTGGGGCCCACCTAGCCTCCTTTCCAATGAGCGCCGAGGGATCTTTCCCCGGGAGAAAAGCGGTCGGGTCGTGAAGCTGACCACTCACCTCCAGCTAGTTTCGAGGTCAAGAAAACGTGGGTCTATACGTCTACTCCCCCATACGCAGATTTTTGTGCAGACTCCCGTTGTTAGATTTAACCGAAATCCGTCGAGTAGGTCCCGACATGAAACATGTGGACGGACGCAAAGGCAGTTGACCACTATATTCTGATAATGATTTCGTTTTATGCACATAATTCAAAGCCAATACAAAAATGAGAAAAGTAAAGCATACTTATTACTTTGTCTCTGCACCATGGTTTGAATATTGGGGAGTGAACGTAAATTTTCAGATGTCGGTAAAAACTTTGGGTAACAGTTGAAAATAACTATCCACAGCAGACTTCTTGAGAAGTCCCTCAGCTATTGAAGAGATTTCTTGCCTTCTTTGTGGAACTGGAGTTTACTCTCGTGTTAACAAGAACCAATCCACCCATTCCTGAGCTAGATGAAGCAGGCCCACATCCTGCCCACCATTTTTGGGGGTTATAATAATATTTCCAGGGGCACGTTGTAGTATAGTTGGTTCAGGCAATACGCTATAAGCCGGAAGGTTGTGGGTTCGATTCCAGATGAAGTCATTGGATTCCCCCCAATTTTACCTAATCCTTCCAGACGTTCTATGGCCCTGGGGTCGACCCAACCTCTAACAGAAATGAGTACCAGGAATCTTCCGGGGAGTAAAGTGCGGCTGACGCGTAAGGCTGACAACCTTACCGCCATCTGTGACTCGATTGCCTAGAAATTGTAGGAGCCTCGAATTTTCAGATCACCATGGCCCTCCACGGCCTGTTACAAGGATAGCTTTACCTTTCCCATCTACGAGTAGATTTCCCAAAGGATCCCTTCTTTTCAGGTTTTCCGACTAAATTTTGTGTGCATTTCCTAACTCTCCCATTCATGCTGAACCTACATGCCCCTCCTTCATTTGGTCGTCCAAATGATATCTGGGCATTGGTCTTCGTCTGGTATTCTAAAAGGTATAAAACACACTGCTTTGGAAAATGGCTCTGTTTCCGTCCTCAGGTGAGGAGGGAGACACCTAATTTTTTGGGTCCCTTAGAAATAGCTAACCTCAATCACTGCTCATTGTCCAGTGATTGAGGAGTCTCACCTCTTCACCTTAGGACGGAAACCGACCCAGTTTCCGAAACGTTATTTCTATTAGTTTTTAGAATACATTACCAAACGTAATTAAAATTAACTGAAGTAGCTTTAGAAACAAAGATACAGAACACAATCAATTAATCAATGAACCAATCACTCAAGCAAGCAAGCAAGCAAGCAAGTAAGCAAACAAACAAACAAACAAACAAACAAACAAAAGTCATGGGAAGAAGTAATCGCCTAATTTCTTTCACTGCAGTTTGATTTTCTGACATGACAAGTAAGAAAAAAGACTTTGGCATGTATACAAGATGAAGTCAACAATAAAATACTCTAAATTTTTATATAACCAGAACTGCGTACGTAATAATACAATTAAAAATTGTAAGGTTGTCGCCAGAGCCATATTTCATGATGATCGACTCAGGCATTCAAGTAATATTAAGGTTATTACTGGAACAATTTGAGGGACTGAAGTGTTGATGTTGCTGCTGGGAGGAAGTTACGAAGCAAGCTATTAAGATCGCTTGGGACTGCATGATATAAATACCAAGTTTGTGACAAACGGTTTATGTATTCAAATAATATTGTGTTAAATCCGTTGCCAGTATGCGACTAGTGAAGTCTGAGAACACTATTGCGTGTGTAACGGTGGACTGTAAAGTGTGTAGATCAGCGACAGGGCTGTATTGCCTGTTGTTCCGAGTGACGTATAAAGCGGTCAATAAATCCATACACCAATCCGTACTCCGTCTATAGTGACGCACCTCTACACGTGACATTCTGTTGTCAGAGGTGGTCGGATTGGATACTGGTTTGGATCTTTGATCATTACACCGTCAGTCTACGAAGATGAACAAACAATGGGGCAGATGACGGTATGCCTGCTGGCTGAAATATGAACCAACCGACACGAACGGAGAACCAATCAACAGAGAATGGAAGCCAGATTAGTGGTTGAAACAAAAGCCATTCAAGAAGAGATGAGCACCAATTCAGAAAAATGGACTCTCACAAGAATAAGTTAATGACGGACGCCATTGCGGTGCATAAGGAAGTCCCTAAAGAAGAGGCTGCAATGGAAATTTTCGAAGCACTGAAGAAGCGGTTTGGGAATCGGCATCTAGCTGTAGGAAGCCGCGGAAAGCTGAAGATACGGACCCAGGGCACGCCACCGGTAGAGGGATAGATTGGTATGGCACAAGGGATACTGGTGTAAGGGACAAGGCAAGGACATGGCTGTGTCAAGAACCTAGAATGGACGGACGCTTGGGACGAGACGTCGAGCGAAACCGGAAGGTATCACTGGGATAAGGGACCGACACTTCCAGGAGTGGCTACGTGTTGGAAGCGAGAGGACATCCGGCAGGATCTTCGGGAAAACCATCGGGCTAGAAATCGTGAAGAGAGCCGTCGGTATTTCCAGGGGCTTGCGAAAAAATGATACTGTGGAGGGCTCGGCACCCTCCGAAACGAGAAAAGAGGCTGCACACAGAGTAAAATCTGGAGATGTAGGAGCACCGGCCATTCTAGGTACTTTTGCTTTCACCGATTGGAAAAGCCTGATGATCGTGATAAACATGGACCGATTGGCACCTTATTAGGGAACCGCGGGAGCGGTTGGAGAGTAAACAGCGGAAAAACCGAGCCATGGGAAGAACTGCGAAAACATGCTCAGCCCTCGGGAAGAAGAAATGGCAGTACGTCCGTAGCTATTCGGGACAAATAGCCTTAAGGAGGGAGCACTGTGACATGATACCTGAAAGACGAAACAGTGAAATCAGAGGAGACATCCATTGCTAGGCAGCTGCTCAGCAAACACAACCCCGCGGCAACGAATACGCACTCAGCAATAGAACAAGCCGTTTCTAAGCTACGGATCGGTAAACACACAACAATATGAGTATTGCTGGAAACGGTGCTTTCTATTCGGTCCGTTCAAAGTTGTTATAAAAAAGATTTTATTTAAGAAGATTTAGTCTAGTTCCGGAGTTGCAAGTGAACAGTTAGTGGAGAGTTGGGTTGTGAGAAGATGGTGATATGAGTTCAGGTGTGGAGTGTTAAAGAGAGGACAACGGCGTGAACAGAGAGAGAGAGAGTTACTTTACGACTGGCGACAATCCATGCAGACTCACAGACAGCAATTTTTTTTCAACAGGAAACTTGCTTTCATAGTCCTTACATAACACCTTCTCTGAGGAGAGGATTGGCCTATCATTTATAATTTCTGCTGGTCCTCGCCAGCGCAGTCATTCTCAGGTCTAAATCCCGCGACTCATGACGCCTTACCGTCTCAGATTCGAGACTCCCCCAACCTGGAAGGACAAAGTCCCCGTATTTATATCCCCAGCGAATAGGGTAGTCCGGTTATATCCCAGGCACTGGGTTCCCTTTTAACCAGTTCCTGCTACTCGCAAGGATATGGTGGATGTATTCAAACCCGACTCCACATGGGCTCATGGTCTGGCGTGACCACGGAAGCTGAAGAATCTTCACTGCGTTAAATCTGTTGCCAGGATACGACTTGTGACGAGAGAAAACTAGTGCACGTGTAACGGTGAACTGTAGAGTATGTAGATCAGCGACAGCTCTGTAATTACCTGGAGTCAAGAGTCATGTGCTAAAGTGGTCAATAAATCCATACACCAATCCATACTCCATCTATATCACGCACCCGTACACATGACAATATTGTTACTACCTCAACAATCTGAGAGGCTGCAGTGTTTGTAGTACTGAAGTGAGGGATTTCTTGGCTATATTATTGAAACGATTTCAGGTGGCGTGGTATACATACCAAATTAAGTGAAGACTGATACAGAAGTTCAAGGTTTGTTGGGGTGGAGGGTTAAAAACACAGACACACACAGAAAGCAAGGTGAGCACACATACATCAACTTTTGTTATTTAAGATGTATGGAAAGTACGCTAAAAAACATGGATAGAAGTGATTGTGTTAGTTTCTATACATCATACATCATGCATGGGATATGTAAGTATGTAGGCATGGTTGGTGATCTATCCCTCTTTCTCTTTGTTATCCCATATTGACACAGTATGATATTAATGACATAACAACAGTAACAACAACACACACATGCACACATATCATATTCTAAAGTTTTATTGGCTATTATTTGGACATACAATGCAGTTACAATTAAATAATAACATGAAATTAAAACAAAAAATGCATTCCTTGAAATGGATTAACAATTTGAAGCACAGATTTTTCTAAATAATATTAGACAAATAGGTTAATGCGTTTAGGAGAATAGTTGCTGCGTATTCTTAGAACCAAATGAAACACATAGGCCTAAATGTATTATATGGTGAAATGCAGAATTTCTTAATGTTACATGTGGTACATATACATACATCATAATGCCCCAAAGGGCGGAAGTTGCAAGTGCCCTCGTAACATGAGATAGAGAAATATTTACAAAATTTAGTAAACTGAAGTGAAGATATATCTGGTCCAAAAATGTTTCACTCTTTACTTTTATACTTAATATGTATGTAGGATAAGTCTGCACATTATACAATTGTCATATTCCAACTCAGCTTACAAAATACTTATCAAAATATAAGCATGACTTCAACTGGAGACTTTGCACTTAGAAATGTATCTGGACGTTATCAGTCTGTGTCACGATATTTTCCCTAACTACTATATTAGAATACATAATTTTATACTTTTAACACATTTCAGAAATATCGTGGCATGAATTTAATAAGACATTCAATAGATACTTGACTGGCATGGAGAATAGTCATGCATAAACAGAGAGCTCATACTGTAATGCACAGAGTTGATATAAGAAGTGGACAAGACTTAGAAATAATCTGTGGGTTACATCTGAAAAAATTCTTCCATGTCACATTTAATATGAATGGTGTTAGTGAGCATTTGCATTTGTATTGATCAATTGGTGACATGTGTGTTTCTAATGCTTCTCAAACCTCACAGAATTTTGAGCATAATTTCGGCCATGATTGTGTTATTTATACAAAGCATATTTTCACAAATTATTTTGCTCTAAGGAAGTTTTTACATGGAACAGTTTGAAAAGTGAAGGAAATGAAATAAAATATTAATGGACAACTTTCAGTTTCCACTGTTTCTTTTCCACTTATACATTGTTATACTAGGTACAAATGTGGCATATATTTCATTGAGAAACTGGTAGTCACTCAAGTGACCAATGATTCACTCCTTTTATTCAACACGAACATTTATTACCAAAGTACAAAATAGTCTTCCATCATCATCATCATCATCATCATCATCATCATCATCCTTCTGTAAGTTTCTTTCCTCATGGTAAATTACCAACTCTCATAATAATCAACATCTTTCTTAGATAGGCCTTTTTCCTCGCTTGTTCTGTCACAGCCTTACTTCAGCTCTGTCCTTGCCCTCCCATCCTCCAGTGTCTTACTGGATTTCATTGCAATGTTTGGCATGGTAAATGATGTTCTTCCATTTGATGCGATAAACACGTAAAAAAATATATCAGTCATTTCTCATCTATCCAATTCTTATTGCCTTTTCTACTTCAACTTCTTCTCTAATACTTCATTCCAAACTTTATCCTGAAGTTATTTTCTTCCACATATCTTCCAAAAGCATATTTCTTTACAAATAATTTCTTGTGTATACCCTTATCACTCATGACTCTGCTCCGTGGGATGATCCAGATTCTATAATAGAGAAAAAGATTCAGTTTTGTTTTGCATTTATGTTTCGATTCCATAACTGAATTTAGCACTCCAGTAGCATCCAGTCCCTTTCCTGTTTAGTTGCCTACATCTTTGCAGCTTGTTCCTGTCTTATTGAAGATAGATCCTTATGTACTTAAAACTGGAACATCCTTTCATTTTTGTTCTTGAATCTCTGGATATTCTTCTAAACTAACCAACTCCATGGATCTAAGTCCTTCTTGACAAGCCGCCAGTTTCACATCTACCCAATAATTTCCCAACATTTTATGGAATTCAAAGGTTTGTTACCATGTTCAAAAGAGCCCTCCATTAGCCCCTATCCTGAGCCAGATCAATACAGATACACAACACAATAGGAAGAACTACCCATCACCATGGAATGCAGAAGAACATAAATGGAACAACATATCAAATACTGAAGATAGAAAACGGTAGCACATCAATTGTCAACAATAATTTTAAAAGCATGATGATGACCAAGATCGGTCAAAACATGTAGTGTGATGTGGGAATATGTTTAAGTAGGCTTTAGAAAGAAGTGTCGTACATAAGAAGGTTGAATGAGTTACTTGAATATAAAACCATAAATTATTAAATTTAGCATCTAAATCCATCTTCCCACATTTTTCAAGCAGTTTTAAGGTATAACTTATAAATTTAATTTAAGATATAGTTGGTTCCATACAGCATTCTTATCTTAAAACCACGATTTCCTTCCGTAATTCCTAACTTGGTATTTGTACAAGAGCATTATGCTAACTCAGCTAAATATGTTGAGATTCTCATGGTTTCCCATAATTATAGTCCCCATACAAAGTCCTTATTTATATCCATAAAAACCAAATGCAATTGCTTAAGGATTTCCCAAGCAGAATGAATTTCTCATTCCCTTGTGTGTGTGTGTGTGTGTGTGTGTGTGCATGCGTGCGTGCGCACGCACATCAACACCTAACAGTTCTTAAATTTTACAATGGTATAGATTATGATCTAACTCTTCAATTTTAACTATCTGCTTGTTACTTCATCTGTTGTATATTCAAATATCTTTCTCAGCACTCTGTATTCTCAGACACACTCCATCTATGTTCCTGACTTGGAGTAAGACACAATATTTTCTACTGTAGAACAAAAGAGGAAAACTACAGTCTTGTATATTTCTATCTGTCCACGCCGGCTCGTAGGGCTGACAACCTTGAACCATCTATGAGCCAATTGTCTAGAAAATGTGGTAACCTCAACATCTCACAACCCTATGGGCCTCCAAGGCCTGTTACAGGGATACCTTACTTTTTTTTACACACATATTTACAAGGAACATAGAAAGATATAATATATTTAGCTCACTGGTAGCAGTTAACTGAAATTAAGGCTTTGGGAGTCAGACATTTGCTGTGATTTATGGTTGGTTTGTTTAAAGATGCAGTTAGACAATGTAGGATTGAATGGTTGGGTTATTAGTGTAGATGAATTAGAAAGGATGTTGAAGCCAATGGTCAGTCCTTAACTTGAGGTGTTATACCAGCATTTATCTGGAAGGACTGAGGAAAACAGAAGCATTACTGCAATTTTTTGACTAAAATTGTAGCCTAGTGATCTAAAAGGTACATGATATTTAGATATAATCTTGGGTTCAAGAGTCATCAGTGTGTCATCATTTGTGTAAGTCCCATGAAGGAGATAATATAACTTAATCAATTAAATGGTCTGGCTTTGCACCTTCCCTTCTGCCTGTTCTCTTATAACTTTCATCTGTATCATCAGACAGTGTGCAGCCTCTGGAGTAGGTTAATAAGAAAACATTAACCACTTCACCAGCCAAATTTCTGTATCTGTATTTTGGAGGTATGATGTTTATTGGAGCATGAACTGTGATAACTAAGGATAGCCATTATTTTCCTCAGTCATACCATGTAACTACTTGAATATGATATTTTGTCAAATTCCTTCCCTCCCTTCTCCTTATTATTTGTCATCTATTTCAGCCCTTTAACCAAATGGTGTCATTCATTAACTAACCTGGGAGAGTGAGCCTTACTTTGTGACTGCAGAGCACTGCAATGGTGACATTTCTGTATGCTGAATGAGCTGATTAGCCAGAAGTCAGAAGATGTCCTCCATTGGTGGACCAGACTCTGTATGCATGATGGTGACAGCGCAGTCTGGTGATTAATGGCCTCAACAGCCATGTAGTGCCAGTCACCAAATAGACAAGAGCAAGCAGTGTGAAGCAGCTAGTGAGGCCGTCCTGAGCCTTGAGGATTAAATCTGTACAATTGCAATGTTCTGAAAAGCATTACTTGGACAGACGCACAGTAAAGCAATAGTTGTGTGGAGTACATAATATTTTTAAAGTGATTGTATATACATGGAATGTTGGAGAGCTGACAAATGAACAGTGAGATTGTAGTCACAGGCAGTATTAACTGTTATTTCGAAAATCAGTGGTCTCCTTCAAAGCAGTTATCTACTGCAGCTATACAAAAACTACAGCATTATTCCCAACTGTAGAAATACTTCCAGAAGTCATTCTGTGTGAGCTATTTAGAACAACCATTATAACATACAGAATGTCTTCCGTGGTTTTAAAATGTGATCCCTTAACATGATTCTTTGTGGTAGGGAAGAGGAAGAAGTTGCACAGAGGTGAGTAAGCAGGGTGTTCTGGGATCAAAATCATACAATTGATCATTTGGAAAAGGTTCTTTGATGGAAAGTATTGTCATGGTCCAGGGATGCACTAGTTGAGGAAAAAAGTGTAGCCTCACATGATGAACTTCCTGTCTTAGACATTCCAGAACTTGGGCAAAATCTTTCTGCATGATGGTCTGCTCAGGTAGGACTTGTTTCCAGCTCATTATTCCCTTGTTGCCAAAGAAGCAAAGGAACATTGCCTTGCGTTTTTATTCTGACATCGGCAATTTACTGGGTTAGGGGTGATCCTTGAGGTTTCCACTACATACTCTACAGGTTTTTCTCAGGGTGATATTGAAAATCCCAACTTCCATCACCAGCGGTGATTCTATTCAATCATTCATCATTCTCCTTGACCCCCTGCAAAGTCTCAGGACAAAATACCGTGCTGTGCTGCAGTTGGTAGTTAGTGGGCACAAATTTCACAAGAATGTTTATATTCCAGTTATCTGTCTCCTGTTTATAACTTGAGTACAATTGAACTTACCCATAAGAGACCCAGCGATTAATATGAGCACTCCTGACATAAGGTCCAGAATTACATCCACCTTGTCAAGGTTCCAGGTTTCCAGTGCATCACGCATGACGATATTGCTTGTAACCATTGTAGCTCCCAGGCCCAGGCCGAATATCCCACAACTGATTGTCAGAGTGTCATGTGATTTTGCTTTGGATAAAACTGGAAGCACAAGAACATTGACATCACTCATTCATTCATTCATTCATTCATTTATTTATTGTATATTCCATAAATCCATATACATAGATATAGAACCAGTCACATAGTTAACATAGTACAATACAAATATAAATATATATGTACAGTTTATAATCATTAAAATAGATTAAAAAAAATGTGTTAAATTTATATCAAAAAAACAGTCTTATATCACTATACATAAAATTATGCAATATTAAAATTGTTTATGTTATTATCCTTATTTCTAAGCATATTTGTTACTAAAGAATTCATCACATGTATAAAAAGAGTTTTGCAATAAAAATGTTGTCAACTGAATTTTAAAATTTTTCAAGTCATTAGACATAGATTTGATTTTTGGTGGCAAATGATTAAAGATCTTTACCCCCATGTAACATATTCCTTTTTGGAATTGTGTCAGACTAGTTTGCGGATAATGCAGATCACAGATAGATCTGGTACTACAATTATGCATTTGTGAGTTGAATGTGAACAATTCCTTATTTACTATGACAAACAGAGAGATCGACAATATATATTGAGCTTGTAGGGGGAGGATATCCAGTTCTTGAAACAAACTACGACACGATGTTCTCTTTGTTGTATTTGTTATAATCCTAATTATCCTTATCTGCATCCTAAACACTTTTATATTATGCGGGGAGTTACCCCAGAATATTAATCCATACATTATTATAGAATGTACATAGGAAAAATACATCATTTTTAATGTCTCCAGTGGTAAAAAGGATTTAACTGATCGGATTGCACAATAGGATCTGTTTAACGTATCAATTACTGCATCAATATGACTTTCCCATGTTAAAAAATTTTCAATTTTTAATCCCAGAAATGATATGTTAGAAATACTCAGCTGACTCTAAAGTTGTATTTCTCATTGTAGGAACCTGCATTCTGTAGAACTGTTAAGAAGTACTTATCTTTAGCAAGACTATGGCATTTGAGGTCCTGCCAGCAGTAGCTGTGAAGATTGCTGTCACCTGCTATGTGATTTACTTAGCGACTATTTCTTCCTATTATTTTGGCCTCTGAAAAGGCATCTTTTAAGGGCACATATTCTTTTACTCCTTTCCTTAGTCTTATTGTTTCCATCAAGCCCCTGGTTTCAGTTCCCTCTCTGCCCTTTATTAATGCTCTTTTTGCATGTTGTATTTGATCTTCTACCATCAAGAAGGAGTAGTAAATTCCTCCTATGCAATATTTGTATAAATACAAAAATGAGCAAGTCATGAATATTAAATGGAAATAACTATAACAAGGCAGGACAAAGTACTGGGCCTGGTAGGCGAATATCAAATCTGTTCTCTATAAATGCTACCTATGTACTGAGTCTTTTAGCTATTTTTTAATTAGTCGATAAATTGCAAATGACAGAATTTCTGTCACACAATGAGAGATGTACTTCAGTTACATTTATTTTTTCATTCATTCATATATTTACAATTCTACAAAATTCATGGAGGCGTTTGCCTCAGATATAGAACAAGTCAGCAATACAATATAACATATGAATATACATATATAATCAGATAGTCATCATCGTCAAAATTTTAAATACTCAATATAACAATACATTCCATATATCAAAATAACATATAAAATTACATACATGATCAAGAGACCACCAAGACTCTTAATATAGTCATATAAAATCTAATTTCTTAATATATAACACACCTATATCACAACAGTAATAGTACCTTATACTTTTATCTAGAATACAGAAGGCATTTTGCTATTTGCATTCTATCTCCAGTATTAAAATTATATTGTGTTTGAAATTGATAATTTACAACAAAAGCAGGTCCATTTGTTTATGAACTTGTGTAATGTCTTGAATTTTTATTTAGTCTTTAATTCTTTATGGAGTATAATCTGGTTAATATTCTAGAACAATTATGTATTTTTTCCTTAGTTTCTCTGTTTCACTATCATTACAAAGTTTCTTGCAAACCAGTTCAATGTCTTATTTTAGATGCCATGCATGTTTTAAATATAATCAAGTTTTAACTAACTAACTTATTTACTTATTCAATGCAGCAAAGACATTGAAAAATTACCGGTCTATAGGACATTTGTGTTTTCCTCACTCATTCCATGTAGCAATGTCATTGAAGAGCAATTAAAATAAAGAGTTATAAATTTAAGGACATTTCTGTTTTACTTACTAATTCCTTGAATCAAAATTCTCAGTGAACAATTTATATAAATATTATAAATCAAAAGGATTCTTATATTTTGTTATACTTCAGTTTTTTTTTTTGTTGTTGAGAATGAGCAGCTATGAAAGAAATATGTAAATATGTTTCAGTTTTATGCACGTTATGGTTATGTTAAATTAATATACCTTTGAACTCATATGGCAAATTTTAATATAGACCCTACAACACCAAGTTTCATGAAACTCAGTTTTGTAATTTTGGAAATTAAACATTGAACTGATGAACACAGTAACACTATATCTTATTAAATTACATGCTATGTAGTGAAACTGATACTTACGATGAAGCCCATAGGCAGAAAGTATGTTCCCAGCTGCAAACAGGTATTTGTGCTTGCTTGGAGGAATCTTGGAACACCAGGGAGTTACAAGTAAGAAGCACAACCAGACAAATCCAGATATCGAGACAGAAAACACAGCTTCTTCCTTTGTACACCCATCAATCATTCTTTTTGCTAGCAAAGGGCTTAGAGCTGCAAACCCCATCGGACAGATCCTCTGAGTAAGCCGTAGCAAAAGGGATGGGAAGAAGTAAGGAATTCTGATGACCTCTGGAATATTCCAGTACAGTGAGATGAAATGTTTCCGCAAGTATCGTTGTGAATTGTGGCAGTGGTTGATATGACAACTACAGCTTAATGTTAGTCTTCTTAAAACATGGGACAATGATGAATGATATCTGTACCACCTTCTCAGAGAGTTTGATCCCTGATAACTATCAGATGCACTGTCAACAGCAGTAGTCTCTGAGGATATTAGTTTTGCTGTCCAAAGGGGGTTTTCACTCTCTACTGAATCAAGTGATGACAATACAATTTGATTGACCTCATTATGCTGTTTGACAGTTTTAGTAATATTTGTGTTTGTATTTCTTTGATCTTTTGGAGCTTGAAATGCAAATGAGTCATTAGATTGTAGGTTTTCAGAGATGCCTATGTAATCTATTGACCGATTACTGTCTCTTTGCTCAGTACTGTGACATTTCTGATACTTGTCAGATGACTGACCTCGTTGGTCGTCTACCGAAAATGATGTACCATTCGTTGACAACATTTGTTCAAAGCTTCCTGTGCTCGATCTCTTTAAAACACATTTGTTCTCATGAGGTTTTTTCATATTATGAACATATGTAGTAAGTTCGTTCTCACTTTTACTTAGTTTATCAGAAGGGGGGATGCAGTCACTGCTCATGTTTGATAGGAGAATGACTTCCTTGAAAGCATCACTTTGATTTATTAAGTTAAGCTTATCACATACAGGTACTATGTTCTCCAAACTTCTCACTTTCCTTGTCACACAATCAGTTTTTTGAGCACAAAGAACGTTTGGAATGTCAATACTATTGCTCTGTAGAGAACCAAATTCACTTACATCTGTGTTATCAACATTCAAACTGTTTGTCGTCCAAAGTGCACTATTAACAGGAAGAGCGTTCAATGTGCCTCTTATAGCTTGTCTATCAAGCTCAAGTCCAGAACTTCCTAAAGTTTTGTTAAATGATTTGTTCTCTTCAATTTCGTTATCACGGTTGTTGTTGTCATTGTTGTTGTTATCGTCTGAAATAGACTTGTATTTTGCCAACCCATTTTCCACACAAAATGACACCATTTCTTCTACTGTACCTATACTCCATCTTTTATTTTCTATACAATTGTCAATTAATTTAATATTCATTTCATCAGTATTTAAAAAACTGTCCACACTCCTTGCTCCATAGTGCAATGTATTGTCTGTGAGCATCAAATCGTTACTCACTGCACTTGCATTTTCACGGGTATCAGTAAACTCCGAGTCAGAACTCTCTTCAGATTCTTCCGGAATTTTAGGAAGGATATCAATCCCTTTCTTGTTACATCGTGAGTTGCTTTCCAAAATCACAAGCTGTTTACTGCTATAATTTGTAAGTTGAGGGCTGTCATTGCGAGAAGCACAATTCCTCCAGCTGCTACCAGAAGTAATGTTTGCCAGTGAATTTCTTCCAGTGCAACTGTTAAAAGAACAATAGTTGACAATACAAACCAAAAATTATTACAATTTGTTTAACATTGTAAAGACTAAATCTATTATCAAAGGATTATTACTATGAACTCAAGAATATCATGAGCCAGATGAATCTCCTTGTACACATATCACCCCATACACTGTGAGCTGTACTTTCTACAGCCTCTTCAGCTTTGTCATATTGCAGACCCCCCACAGTAATACATACATTTATGCTACCCCCCCTCCTCTCAGCTGGTCAGTGAGAAGTGTAGTTATGCATGTTATTGCAGGTTCCTCTCAGACTGTAAAGTCACTTAAAACACTTAAATAGCTTTATGTTCTCTCCATCCCTTCAGTACACTATAAAATTTTCCTGTACATTCTTGAAAATTTTCAGGATATATTTCATGGTCTGCAGCTTCATTTTCCAAACGTTCCTATATTAAATCTTACTGACCTGCATAAACTATATTTTAGGTAATTCTTGAGAACATGACGACTCCCCTGAGACCAGGTAACAACTCACACTGGAATCACGACCTGCAGTTTGAGCAACCATGATTTAGGAAGTGAATGTGGATGTTGTTAAATGTACCAAACTTTAGGCATTTCAGTGCCTAAATTCGAAAATAGAACAAAATTATACCGAACCAACCATGATACAAATACCTGTAACAAAATATATACAGCTGACCCCAGGTGGTGACATACACGTACTTAATCTTACCATAATTTCCGTGGATAATTTTATGTGGAATTACTATACAGATTTTATAAAGTAATTTGATAATTCACTAGTACAATTTTGTATAGTGTCATCATCATCAGGTTACTAAAAATGGTCAAAACATAAACTAATTTTTAATAATAACAATTATTGTATGTGTTAGTTCAACATATGCTGTGCTTATGGTCATTCAAATCCTAAGTAATATCCATATGCAACATTATAAGGTAAGCAAAAGGTAAAGCTAGCCCTGGAACAGGCCGTGAAGGCCCATATGGTTGTGAGACTTTGAGGCGCCCACATTTTCTAGACAATCTGCTCACAGATGGCTGTGAGGTTGTCAGCCTTACGTGCCGGCCATCCTCTACTCCCCAGAATATTCCTGGTACTCATTTTGTGAGAGGCTGAGTCCACCCCCATAGTGTGGAGGGCAGGATTAGGTCAATTGAAAAAATCCAATGACTTCAACGGCAATGGAACCCACGAACTTCCGGCTTGTAGAACAGCGCCTCAACCAACTACGCTACCCCATAGCCCCTTACACAACAGTATACAAAAATTGAACATTTAATTCGGCTTAATAAAGTAGTTGTTCAGTTATATAGACATACGTATTTATTTCGCAAAGTAAATATTTTGTAGAAATGACATAAAAGTCTAGAATAATTTGGGACTATACTTGTCTAATGTAGATGGACACTATAATAATGCATTCTTCCTTCCTTCTCCTGCCCCACATCTCAAAACTGCTCCCCTGTACTTAACTATTGTGAGGTAAAGTAGAAGAAGTGACCGACTGCAAAGTAAAGTCAGTGAAGGTTCACCTGTCACTGATGTTGATGTCTCTCCTGGCAGTAGGCAGACCCTCACTCTCTACAAATGTGTAGGCTCTGGGTCGTGAATGATACCGGGATACGGGTGGAAGTCGTTGTTTTGGAGGGCTGATGGTGACTGCCCCAAGAAATCCCTGCAATACTAGACCAGCCTGCAGTAAATGCGCCTGTCGTGATCCATACAACGACATGAAGGCTAGCAACAGCAGTGGCATTGAAAAGTGAGCCAGGGCACTGCCCAGCTGGGGTATAACTAGTGGCGGTCCAGCACTGCGCCAGGGATAGTGACAGTGGAGGATGATCTCAACTTGTGTTAGAACCAAACTCGTGCCCAGACCTGAAAGAACACACATACTTCATTTAAATGTAAGTCATGTGGAGAACAGTACAAATAAAATCAGATTCCGTGGTCTGTAGTCCGCAAGCAAACTATACCGACCGAGCAACCGCCGCTTGTCGAAGAAGTTAGTTCCAACTTTTGCGGATAGAGAGTGTCACGTGGCCAGAGCAACGAATACCCACGGCCGTTAATCTCGGTTTTCCAGACCGGAGCCGCCATTTCCTTGAAATTGGTCCTCAATTATCCTCATGAGGCTGAGTGGACCCCGTTCCAGACCCAACGCTTCTCAGAAAATCTGATATCTCCTGGAATCTGACCCAAGATCTCTGGATCTGTAGCCAGGAACTCTGATCAATAGACCACTAGACCACAGAGGCGGTCTGTGTCTCCTGGAAAGTGATTGTATGTAGTCTGGTAAACGTTTGTCGTAGGTTTGTAGGAATACACTAGTTTAATTTTCAAGGTCAAAGGGTAAGCCATTCCAGTAGCTTGCTCATGTGGCCTAATCTCTGATCCTGAAATGTCAGTACACTTCTATCAGACCAGGCATCACACCGCAGATTTTAATATTTTTCATAGTCATGATTCGGCCCTTAAAGACAACAAACCTCACGGTAACTTCCATATGCTTATTCAACGCACTCATAAATGCTCATCTTGATATGAGTTGCATTATATCAGCCATTAGGCTGAATAGCTGCCATCTTCATCGAGCAAAGTCCTTCTTGAGAGTCAGTCACTGATCAAGAAATTCCATACACCCCCCTTACAGATCCTTGAATTTTCACAAAAGCCTGTCACTGGTCCCTATATTAGATGACTGCAGTCCATTATATCATATTTTACTGAATATAATTTAATACTAAACTCCCATCTATCATAGGTCTCGCAGGCATTCTTCTCCACGTTGATTTTTGGACTAAAATTCTGTACATTAACACTTGTCATGTATCCAGTGCTATGACACTCTCGGTTTATCGTTCTAACATATTTGGTGAAGGGCAAGATACTGTTCTTACCTCCTAGAAAGCCATAGCTTAGGATCTGCAGACGCGACGTATGGAGAAGTGTTGTGGTGGCGATCCCTCCTGCAGCCACCAAGATGCCAGTGCTGGCAAGCAGTCGGGAGCCTTGACCCCTTTTCTTGTCTGACAGTCTCTTGCATAGTGGGTCTGCAAACAGGTATCACAAAATTAATAAATTTTAGGTTGAGAGCGGACTACTTGGAATGCAGTTCCTACAAATCTATATCACACTGTACGAATTTGATATCATAAAGAAAAGGTACTTTCATTCGAAGAACAGGGGGTTTCTAAATGCGCTCTCTGCGGTTCTGCATTTCTCATTGTTCTTGATGTTACTTTACTGTACACGCAGATATAATAAGGGCAAAGAAAACTAAAAGTTTCTATGGGAACAAGGTTGCGTCATTAGCAGTTAGTGACTTGACCATTAGATCAATGCTTCTCACCCACCGGGTTCAGGCGTCAGTTGCTCGTATGCCGAGCCCTCGTTTTATAAAAAAAAAAGAATTTACAGGCCCGCGGTCTCACAAATGTTGAGAACCACTACGTTAGATCATCATTAGAAGGTTACTATATCTTATTTTAAACATACTTCCGGTAATGTTATATTTTAGCGTCCTGTTGCACTAATTTAAGTCCATGATTTATTTCAACCGTTTTCCAGTGCATACACTCATCTATCTCCTCCTCTCTCTCGCACTACATGTTTCGGCACAAAAGTGCCATCTTCAGGTGCTTATTCGATTTACGCTAAACTAAATAACTAAAATATATATTTATCAATATATATGATAAATATATATTTTAATTATTTTAATATGAAGACGACAAGGCATGCAATGAACTAGTTTAGCGTAAATCGAATAAGCACCTGAAGATGGCATTTTTGTGCCGAAACATGTAGTACGAGAGAGAGGAGGAGATAGATGAGTGTATGCACTGGAAGACGGTTGAAATAAATCATGGACATACTTCCGGTATTCATAAGCCGGCTAGAAATTCTGACATAAACAAGATTTTCCTTCCGTAAGGTTGCCTACTCAAGAGTGCCGTACCCTGATTTGTTGAGTAGATGGAATTTTAAGGCACAGTATGAAAAAGAAAAGTTGTTCTCTGCTGAATTAGGTACCACGCAATGAAAGCGTTTGAGTAAATGGAGTTGTAATTCTCTTAGTGGGGGGTGGAGTCTAATTGGATCCACTCGGCACGGCGACCACTGATTGGCCAATTGTAGCGTGGCCCGGGTGATTATGATGATGGAGAATTTGGCGGAATGAAGATTGGCAAGGGAAACCGAAGTACTCGGAAAAAAACCCGCAGCAGGGTCACTTTGTCCACCACAAATCCCACTTGAGCAGACCCGGGATCGAACCCGGGCAGCCGCGGTGGAAAGCCAGCGACTAACCGCCTGAGCTATGGCGCGGCCACAAAATGGAGGTGTAACTGCAAGGACTGATATCTTCAGCACTGATTCGGGAGTGAATGGTAAGCCTGACGCCGTGGCCACTTTATACCTTTATAGTCCTAGGTACCCAGCGGATAAGAGGCTGAGTGGGTCCTAGATACGGTCTCGGTGTTATGGCGGAGGTAATATCTCTTGATCCCAAAACTGAATAATCGAACCCCGATTCCTCAGTTGTAAAGCTCGTAGTCCATAACCTTACCATCATAAATATTGCTACTGCCGAAGTAAAAAAGGGTAGAACTGTAGGGCTCATTTTCTTGTATAAGCGGTAACTATTCTGACTTTCATTCGGTAGATGATTGGTTTGAATCTCGGAGCAGACACACGCTATTCTAACTAAAGATTTCATCAGTCCCTCAATCTGGATATTTTTTCCCCTTTGGCGCTACAGCCCTAATTTGGGCCTTGGCCTACCTCCATGAAATTCTCCTTTTCACTTCGGTTTACTAGGTCTTAGACGTTCGGTAAGACTCCTTGGGCGGGAGATCAGCTCGTCGCAAGATCTCTACCTTTCGCTACCTGTACACAGACGCAGAAAAACGCACATACACAAACACCAAATATCCATGCCCTGAGTGGGATTCGAACTCACGATCTCGGCTTTCAAGCGAGCAAAGACATGCCTCAGACCTCTCGGCTAGCGTGACCGATCTCAATCAAGACAGTGTACCTCTAATTAGATGATAGCAGCTTCCTTACATGTCTTTTTAAATTATCAGCATATAATCAGCTTACTGTTCTACGCAGTATATTCTGAGAGGAACTAAAATAAAGAAACTCCGTGATTTTAGTCCGCAAGCGAACTATACAGACCAAGCGACTGCAGCTTGTCGGCGAAGTTAGTGCTAACTTTAGCGGATAGATGGTGCCGCGTGGTCAGCGCAACGAATCCCCACGGCCGTTAATTTCGGTTTTCTAGACCCGAGTCGCTATTTCCTTGAAATAGTTCCTCAACTATTATCACGAGTCTGTGCACCCCTTTCCAGACCCACTACTTCTCAGAAATAATCTCGTAGCGCCGGGAATAGAACCCGGACCTCTGGATCTGAACGCCGACCGTTAGACCACAGAGGCGAGGAACTACATAAACAAATATTAGTTTTTGCGTTTCTCTAATATGCCTCTTATTAAAATGCCTCAAGAAAAACAATACATGAAGAGTTCTATCTTCTGGGATATAACGCCTTGCAGACCTCCGAAAGTCAACTAACGTTTGAGAAGAATATATTGCCGCCATCTTCAGTGTCGAAGAATAAGTCAAGTAAAAAACCAGTGCGAAGCAGGTTGCAAGCAGAGCGTAGAAATTTGTCTTACTTGCCAAGCAACACGTCACAACGTAGGTAACTGGTGTCCATAGGGCTTCTCGGAGTGACACCTCTGTTTCTTCAACCAGGCTTACTAAGAGCACGCCATAAGAAGCCAGCACACCAGAGACTACCAACTGAAAATAAACGGGAATTGTTAAGAATGAATGCAACTGCACACAAAGAAAGACAAAATCCTATGTTGGAACAGGAATATAAATACATATATGAGAACTGTTAAAATATTCTGGATGACTACGTGAGATTTTCTAATAAAAATTCTACTATTTCGTACCAGACGCTACTGAGGACGTTGATGGGGAGAAGAAACTGTATGTTCATGTTTCGCCGGTAGAATATAATACAATGCCATAATGTAAAATATCTAATTTTTTTAATTGCTATCGGGGTCGGACTAAGTCCCTTGTACTGCGGCCACTTCTGGCCTATTGTGCCAGCCCCAGATGATAGGTGAGGGTGATTGTGGAACAATTGGTGGAATGAAGATTGGCAGGGGAAACCGAAGTACTCGGAGAAAACCTGCACCAGCGCCACTTTGTCCACTACAAATCCCACTTGAACAGACCGGGATCGAACCCGGGCCGCCGCGGTGGGAAGCCAGCGACTAACCGCTTGAGCTATGGCGCGTCGTAAAATAACTAACAAAGTCTTCAAAAATTCATAAATGTGAAAATATCTGTAAACGACGATAAAAGAATCCAAGATACAATCAAGAAGTGGCGCACAACAGCTTAAAACATTGTACAACGAATAGCTTCTTAATTTGTAAGCCCGCCCTTGACAAAATATTATTGGGGAGTTGGAATCGAGGATGCGGTGCATGGGGTACGTTGTGCAAAATCTGAAAGATTAGAAATGCATACAAAATTTCAGTCAAGAGACCAGAAAGGGAGATTAGTTTTGTAGATCAGGGCATCAATGAGAGAATATTAAAATTAATGTAAGAGAAATAATGAATGAATTAATGTGAAAGGAATGGGCCTTCTTGGTCCTTGCACCGCGATCTACAGTGGTCTATTGTGCTTAAGAGAAATAATGTTTGATGATGCAGAGAGAATTCATCTAGCCCACGATATGGGCTAGTGGCGGGCTGTTTCAGTACAGTAATGCAAGGATATTGTCTTTACTAAGTCGAGATTATCTCCTTCCAAATCTACAGCTACTCAAAATTCGCGGGCTCCTCCCCATCTCATCTGACGCTATATAACCTCTCTAAGTGACACGAGTAATGTATGGAACAATGGATTCCTTGTGTATGGTTGCGCCTTGTTACAGGGAAGTTGAGTCATTGAAGCAGACCGAAGTGGCTACGACGGGAACATTTAAGAAAGTTCTCATTTACCATTATGTTTAGAATGAGCCTGCAGTAGCCTGTCTCACCTTCATCTAGTGCCGAAGGTTTAGATAGGTAGGAAATCTGTCTCTACTCTCCTATACGTCATTCCTGGCATGGCACATAAATAATTCAGCATATGAAATCATCTGGGGTAATCCAACCTCCTATCCCATAAATACCGGCCACGGTAGCCGAGTGGTCTAAGGCATGTTATGTCTTCGCTCGCTCGGAAGATGGGATCGTGGTTTCGAAACCCACACAAGCCACGGATGTTTGGTGTGTGTATGCGTTTATTCTGTGTCTGTGTTCTTCTGTGTTTAGGTAGAGGCCTTGTGACGATCTGATCTCCCGTCTGTAAAAAATGATCATGAAAGTGATAAATCAACCCTGTGCCCCAAAGTGGGAGCGAGGGGAGAGAGAAAGAAAACTCCCATAAATACCGAATCACCCTGTCTTCGGGATTAAGACAGTCAGAGCAGAAAGTAATTAATTATTAAACTGGAGGTTGATGATTCTTGGAGATTTAAACCCATAGCTTTCGGTCTTTGACATTGGGACAACTTTGTTATTCGCTATAAGAGGCACATACCTGAATAATAAAAATGGCGGTCAAAACCACCCAGTTACAATCTGCGGGTCCGTCGCTGGAGCTGCTACTTTCAACATCGTCATCCAGCAAGCGCCCTTCTCTCTCGCTAAGTCTTCTCTCTCTCATTGTGACAACACCGAAAATTCTGCACTAGAGGACAGTAGTGCACGTGAAAGAAACGGACACTTAAATTTATCCTTTTTCAGAATTCAGCCAATATGCACTGGCACAGCACATTCAGTCACTCACAAACTGCTTAACCCAAGAACTATTACGAGGAAACAGATATAAACATGCATAAGATAACAGAACTCCACGTACTAAACTGAATTTATTTGCGCACAGTCACGTGAAACTAGATGCCATTCGGAGATATTCAAGTACATAGAACTACAAGGAAACAACTTTTTGAGTTCAGTACATATGTTTGACTTCTAGATGGAATACATACTGTTTAAAAGCTCAGTTTGAGACATATTTCTGCAAGAGATGTATCGCCCTTTTCATATAAAGAATTATACGTCCTAAACTTCCAGAAAATACCAATCATACTGTGTAAAAATATGTATAAATACAGTTCCTTGAATGCTCTAATGACACATTTCTTGTATGTACTCGTAGTGGTCTGCACGAACGCTCTTCTACACTTCTTACGCTCTGGG
>NW_019720705.1:2041391-2046454 GCF_002891405.2 Cryptotermes secundus | reverse complement strand
TATTTCAATGATTATGAAACAAAAAGTCTCTGAAGGACCAATTAGAGTTCATAGTTTTTTTTCCTTGGCACCACAGCCCCAGTGGGCCTAGGCCTACCTCCATGAACTTCTCCGTTCACTTCGGTTTTTCTAGATCTTACACATTCGGTAGGACTCCTTGGACGGGTGATCAGCTCGTCGCAAGGCCTCTACCTGTAGACAAACACAGAAAAACGCACACAAACATCCATGCCCTGAGTGGGATTCGAACCAACGATCCCGGCTTCCGAGCGAGCGAAGACAATGCATGCCACCAGCTACTTTGGTAGCTCCTAATTACTGTTGGAAAGTATCATAAATGCTGAGGAGTACACCCACCTGTACAGCTCACATCATGTAAAAGGTAAAAAGAGCTATCCCTGTAACAGGCCTTGAAGGACCATAGGGTTGTGACATGTCGAGGCTCCCAAATTTCCTCTAGACAATCGGCGTACAGATGGCGGTAAGGTTGTCAGTCTTATGCCCTGGCCGTCCATTACCCCCAGGAAGATTCCTAGTACTCATTTCTGTTAGAGGCTGAGTCGATCCCAGGGCCATAGCGGGGCTTGAAGGATTAGGTAAATTTAAAAATACCCACCTCATCGGGAATGGAACCCATGACCTTGAAGCTTGTTGCATAGTGTCTGAACCAACTACGCTACAGATTGTCCTCCAGGCTCACATAATGTACACATATAATGTGTAGGTGTTTCATTATAAAATTTGTCGTACGTAAATACACATGGTACATATGTTCACAAATGAAATCCTGACGGCCGAGCCATGCCAATTCAAAAGATAAATTTGTGCCTACGCTTAAGCACCACTGTAAGGAGACGTATGGGAGCAATGGAACTACGTATAGCTCTCTAAACGTAAAGAAAAGTTGTCTCTGTGCTTAACTAATTAAGCACTACGCCGTGAAAGCGCTTGGGGGTGTGGATTTATAGATCCACATTTCTTTTTACTTCGGCACTAGCTGGAGGAGAGTGGTCAGCTTCAGGCCCCTGCCGCTTTACCCCTGGGGAAAGAACCCCTGTACCTATTGGACAGGAAGTTGGGTGAGCCCCAGAACTGATCTGGACAATGAGGGGAAGAGAAAATTCTTGACCCCACTGGGACTCGAAATCCGACCCCTCGGGAATTATAGCTCTACGCATTCTTAACCTAAGCGTAGGGTGGAGGTGCGTTAGCAGCTATTTTGCCAGGCCGATTTACCTCCGTGTAAAGAGACCCCCCCCCCCAGTAACAGTTTGACAGGAGACTGAGTGAGCCCCAGTTCCGAGCTGAGAATCAATTGCAGCTCTTATTGTTTATTTACATTTTTCTTTTACCCTCTCTGGAATTTCCTATACACAAATTAAAATGATCACATTATAATAAGCCGACTAAGATCTTTGTGGTTTGGTTGATTATTTGTTTGTTTTAAGATGTCATATGAACTACTGAAGTTTTGTAACACAGAATGAGATAGGAAAAGATGATTGTGAAGTTAATTCGGGGGAAATCTGTCAGCGAGTTGCCTTAATCCATTTTAAAACATAATTCCGGAATCTGATAATCCTAGGTTAGGACTACTGGCCATCGGCTCGGACACGAAACAGAAACCTTCATAATATAAAAAACACACGAGGTTGTCTTGTACACCAGGCAGAGTGGTCATGCTGAAACAACATTTTAAATTTAAATACAAAGATTTGCCGTCCTAGTCAAGTGATTAAAATAAGATTTTAAACGATTTACATAAATATACAAGTATTTAGACTTTAATTTGCACCAAAACCTGGGATTTTACAATCAAATATCGAGAACCTTTGATTTGCAAGAGATGTCTTCTGATAAGCAATTCTATTAGTTGCCGTTATTCGTTCAACTGATATTAAAATAGTTTTGAGAAAAGTATTTTACTAAAAGTTTAACAATACAAGAACAAAATTTCGTTGATTAAAAAGCTGATTTATTGAATGGAAAAGAAACTAGTAATGCAATACTGAACAATAATAATACATGCTGACTAAAGCACAGTATTCATATTTGAATGGAGACGTACCAATATACTGACATACTTTATATGAGACTGAGGAGACTCATGTGAGAATAAGTGCGCAACTAATTATAATAAAAGGCACCAGTCGGTGTGTGTTCTTAATGTTGCTAGAGTAACATTTCTACGCACACAATGTTTCATACACTATGTTCGTTTTCATCACTCGAATAATTAGATACGAAGACCGACTTAGAGCTTGTTTATCTGTTTTAGGGGCTATTTCTATGATTTTGCTGAGTGGAGGCGGGTTACAATACTCCACCGTAGCCCTGCGAGTCGTAGAAGGAGACGAAAAGGGAACTTAGTGCCTGGGAATGTAACTGCGACCTGTCACTGGGGGCCATGAATATAGACACTTCGTCCTCCAGGTTGGTTTTCTGAAGCAAGGTTGACGAAATTTCTCTGCAAAAGAATTACTGTTGCCAAATCCAAAGTAGTGAAAAGCGGTTGGTCTAATTCACAACTTGTCATATTAAACTTGGCCAGGAGTACACAAATTTGGCATAATTTTCTAAAGAAGTCTATGGCTTAAAATGTGGGGGTTTTGCTATTGATGATAATGATTTCTAAGATTAAAATTAAGATCTTGCGGAGTGTGAAACTATATAGTTTCGTTGACAGATAATGACATTTCTGAGAGACCAAATGTCTCTTTTTTTCAAGGGAGTCATGAAGAAAGAGGCAGCAGATTTCTCCGAAACGTTGGTATCTCCTTACAAACTACACAGAATCACATCCCGGAAGACAGTAATCATAATATTCACGCCCATGAAAGCTTCAAACGTCACTTTTAACGTTTGTTCTATTTGCACACGAACTACGAATAAGCATTTCACCCTTTTGCTATTAACATTAATATTGTGAAGTTAGTGAATGACTATAGACGGAGTTTGGATTTGTAATAGGATTTATTGGATACTTCAACACACAACTCCTAACTACACTTGACAGATCACTATCACGCACAGATTAGTGTTCTCATTCGTGGTCTTCACTGCTCTGCCTGGTAACATCTTCCAACAGTGGATGGTCCTCTGCTTCCGGAACCACGGCCTCGCAAGCTGGCGGCCATCTCGCACCAACCTCCTACTCTTCTAACTGCCGTTTCATGACTCTCCCGTAGTGGCAGCTGGTCCTCATTATATAGACTCGGCACGGATCGCACAAAAAACACCATTTCCAACAGCTCTTCTACTGTTGCTTGCGTGACGACTACTGAGCCATTGCCTAGCAACGGGGGTGTTTAGAAAGCCGTTCTCTAGCAAGGGCTATGTCCGGTGGCTTCACAATTCTAGCCTTCAGCATACATACAGTATTTAAGGCTGTTATTCTCTGTGTGCAGAGATAATGGAGACTCTTGAAAATTAACCTCATTACCTGTTGATAAACGATGTACAGATTTTGTGCAAAAATATATGCTGATGAAAACTACGTAATTAAGAGCGTCATAAATGATATTTTATACGTTACTATGGGCTTAGCAAGACTTTAAAACTATCTGGGTTCTTGATGTCAAAGTACAGCCCGAGAGGGAGCTGTAACAGTTTGACAACTGCAATTTCTGCAACTGTACGGGAGCATTACATAATTGCCACAGGTGGAAAGAACCTGCAAAATTCTTTAGATTAATGCTGTCACCGTACAGTCGGGTAAGAACACGGTATGCAACCACTTGCTCACGCTGGTTCATCGCTCGAGAATTTTTCTACCCTGAAGACGAACGTCGGTTCACACAAGATCTACACGGCGCCACATTCCAGAAGACAGCACTGTTCATAGTCGCCGCTGTGAAACCCTCAGATCTTACAGAAATCAAGTTAAACCGAATTTTATAAACTTTCTGAAGGAAAGGTTTCATATAATAAATTGGGCGTGATATAACTTACGGATTACGTACTTTGAGATCCACAACCACGTGATCAATATTTACTGAATTATGCCTGAGAGAAAGAATAATCACGACTCCGTGCAACATTATAATTATAACGTGATCAGCCTTGTAAGAGTGTCTGCATAATAACAATAATAATAATAACCCATACATTCACCCATGTAGCTGAGCCCTTCTTGAGAAATCGCCAGTGGTGCGGCCGCTCAAGAATTTCCCAGCATAAGGTTCATTATCTTGTTCACAAGAACCCTCCACTGGTCCCTATCCTCAGCCAGATCAATCCAATCCATACAATCTCACACTATCTCTCTAAGATCCATTTTAGTATTGTCTATCCACTTGCGTCTTGGTCATCCTAGTGGTCTCTATCCTTCTGGATTTACAACCAATATCCTATATGCATTCCTCTTCTCCCCATTCGTGCTACATGCCCTGCCCATAATACTTATTTACTTACTGATGTAGCTGAGCCCTTCTTGAGGAGCCGCCAAATCTGCAGCTACTCAAGAAATTCCCAACATTTTATGGAACCCGAAGGTTCATTACCGTGTTCACAAGAGCCCTCCACTGGTCCCTGAGCCAGACCAATCCAATCCATACCATCCCAACCTATCTCTCTACGATCCATTTTATTATTGTTCACCTATCAACGCCTTGGTCTTCCCAGTGGTCTCTTTCCTTCTAGCTTTCTCACCAGTATTCCATATGCATTCCTTTTGTCTCCATTCGTGCTACATGCCCTGCCCACCTCATCCTCGACTTCCAGCCTATAATAATTCAATTCAATTTAATTCATTTTTATTTACGTGCAATAACTTAGCAGCACAGTGGCCAATTGCAAAGTTAGCACGAGTATATAAAGATGCAGAAAAATAATTAAAACAAAATACAAATATGACAGAAATAAATCTCTGAGCATAAATCTAAAGAAGACTTAAATATATACATACATTTATGAATTATGAATTATTATGAATGTTGCTAATACTATTAGCAACTAGATACTAAGATAAGACAACTGGGAGTGATAGCATAAAATTAATAATTAGTCAATAAATTAATACCAATTACATAAGAAAATTAAAGTTAGCCGAGGTATACACATTT
>NW_019720705.1:2023365-2038814 GCF_002891405.2 Cryptotermes secundus | reverse complement strand
TAATACTCCTGAAATAATATTCCAAGAAAATTATTTTTTCTATAATTTCTGTCTGAAAATTGTGCTGCGGCCTATACACGCACGCGGCCTATGCATGCGTAAATACGCCGAGACAGCTGGCAGACTTAAAACGAGACATAACCAAACCATCCATGCTAGAGTCGTTGTAATCAGCCATGATTAGATGGATGTCGAGCAGCCTCCATCTACCACGCCGTTAACTGCTGGGTTAACGGCAGATTTAACGGAAGTATCAGACACTCCAGCTTCGGATGTGCTGGGGGTAAATACTTGGTCAGGCGCAAGCTTACCATAATACAGGGCAATTAAGCATCCTGAAGGCCAGACACCAACGTCATTGATTATCGAAAATTCATCCTCAGTAACAATAATATGTTAAATTTAGTTCTAAGCCTGGTGCAGACCAACTTTTTAAGGCTTAATTGCTGCTTGAGGGACTTGTGTACGTCATCAGCAGTGACCTCTGGGCTAAATCTAGAAATAAAAAGTGCTTTCGTCCTTTCCTTCTTCGCAATGACAGGCAGGGATGGAGAATTACGAACCCCAATAAGCGGCTGTATATAAAATGAAGAAAATTAAGGCAGATGACTTAACCAGAATCCCAAAATCGCGACGGAAAACACGTGTTTTCCATTCGAATAGACACAGTGGCCCTCATTTACTTCATCTGTTTACTCGTTAGAAGGACGATTTCGCCAGAAGCCATAAATGTCAGAAACAATGTATACATTAAGCTTATGATCGAAAGAACTTGCAAGGTTGTGTCGGTACAATGAAGAGCGATATCATTTTAAAGCGTGAGGCATATACATATATATATATACCGTCTTAAATACAGCATTGGCAAATTTAGCTGAAGTTACTCGCTCTTTCAGAGACGAAGCATTCAGCAGGTGGCAGCACGGTACTGAGCACTGACAGCTGTTGTAGAGAAGTGAGGTTACGGTTGAATTTATAAAATGGGAAACACATTGAAGGTGGCAATGATGGTGAGTTACACATTCAATTATTCTCTGTTCTGTATATATATATATATTGTATAAATTACAGATTCTCAGAAAAGTTGATTAAAACAATATAAATTTCGGCTGAAGAAAACTTGGCCATAGTGGCCTCTATTGACTATTTTCGAACTACCGTATTTACGCATGTATAGGCCGCACATTTTTTGCCAAAAATTCAAGAGGAAAACTGGGGTGCGGCTTATATTCGAAATATTCGAAATCACACTTCATTTAAAAAAATATATTCATAATTAGTAATACAGGGTGTAATACTCCTGAAATAATATTCCAAGAAAATTATTTTTTCTATAATTTCTGTCTGAAAATTGTGCTGCGGCCTATACACGCACGCCGCCTATACATGCGTAAATACGGTATTTAAGAAAAGAGAGACAATCCTTATAACAAATTACATGTACTTTCTCCGTCTTTCTATGCATTAACATTATTTTTTCTTTAAATATTACATCACACGATCTTGATTTCGTTTAATTTAAATAGACACTGCTTCAGATTATTAACTTATTCTATGTATTTTATAAAGAAAGTCAAGATTGTGGTAGGTCTCTCCTGGTGTCTGTCCTCCTAAGAAACTCTGAACGAAATAACAGATTTTCCTGAAATTCGAAAAAATATATTACTGATAGAGGTCACTCCATATTTGCTATAATGAATTTATTACCATAAATAGTAGTAAAGGTGACCTGTGCAATTCTGAAGCAGGTGAGATATTAGATTGGCCCAAGGTGATTCTATTATGGAGAATGGCCGAAACTTACTTACACAATTTACAGGCAGTTTATTCAGTATGACTCACTCACTCACTCATGGAGCTGAGCCTTTCTGGAGGAGCCGCCAATTCTGCAGCTACTCAAGAATTTCCCAGCAGTTTATGTAACCCGAAGGCCCATTACCGTGTTCACAAGAGCCCTCCACTGGTCCCCATCCTGAGCCAGATCTGTCCAATCCATACTATCTCATCCCATTCCTCTATGATAAATTTTACTACTGTTCACCCACCTACGCTTTGGTCTTCCCAGTGGTCTCTTTCCACCTGGCTTTCCCACCAATATCCTATATGCATTTCTCTTGCCTCCATTCGTGCTACATGGCATGCTCATCTCATCCTCCTTGACTTGATCATTCTAATTATACTTGGAGAAGTGTACAAGTTATGAAGCTCCTCATTATGCAGTTTTCTCCAACCTCCTGTGACTTCACCTCTCTTCGGTCCAAATATTCTCCTCAGCTCCCTGTTCTCAAACACCCTCAGTCTATGTCTGTATGTAAAACAGATCTTAAAACGTTCATGTTGAATACTGACCTGAACAAACTAACATTATAAAATTACTTACTATTAAATAACTGTAAATAATTTCGTTACAGATTATGTTGGCAACATGTGACCAGTTAATTATGACCCAGTCGGATTCAACCGATGGGATTGGAGAAGATACCGCTGTTGTATACGGGCATCTGGAGTACTCTGACNAAATAACTGTAAATAATTTCGTTACAGATTATGTTGGCAACATGTGCCCAGTTAATTATGACCCAGTCGGATTCAACCGATGGGAATGAAGTTGCCGCAGTTGCATACGGGCATCTGGAGTACTCGGATGTGGCAGTTCTAGCTGCAACAGCCACATGCTCAGCCACAGGAGTGTTTCGTGTCCCCGGAAACTGCTCTTTGTTTCAAGTCTGCACCCCTATCGGTTCTGGAAATTTTCTGTCCAGCCTCGGAGACTGTGAAAACTTGAATTTCGATCCCGGTACTTTAGAGTGTTCCAGCACTTATGTCTGCTCAAATTGTACAGAGCCGGGCTTCTACTGCAATACCAACACAACATTTACCTTGTGCGCTGCAGCTGGCGTTTCCATCGTAGACGAAACTGTGTGCCCGTCGGGTTATTACTGCAATCAGAAGTGCATTTCCCCTTGTCTGAATTACATACCAGACTGCTAACATGTCTTCATCATTGAGCTTGGTCTAAACACTTGCCTACACTTTAGAACATCTTACGGTAAGCAGGACCTGAGGTTTTCAAAGAGGTGGTTATGAAGAGTTATGTTTTCTCGGATATAGCGCCATGTAGGCCGCGCCATAGCTCAAGCGGTTAGTCGCTGGCTTCCCACCGCGGCGGCCCGTGTTCGATCCCGGGTCTGGTCAAGTGGGATTTGTGGTGGACAAAGTGGCGCTGGGGCAGGTTTTCTCCGAGTACTTCGTTTTCCCCTGCCAATCTTCATTCCACCAATTGCTCCACAATCACCCTCACCTATCATCTGGGGCTGGTACAATAGGCCACAAGTGGCCGCAGTACAAGGGACTTAGTCCCACCCCAGTAGCAATAAAAAAACGCCATGTAATCCGTTGAAAGTCGACAGACGTCCAGGAAGGACACGTCGCCACCATCTTCAAGTCGAAGAATAAGCTAAGCACGTAACCAGAGGGAAGCGGTTAGCCAACTGATTTTTTATTTGGTTTATTCTTAAACTCTGAGAATGGATGGGGTATTTTCCTGCATAAACATCGGTTGACTTTCAGCGGACTTCATGGTGCTACTTCCCAGAAGACAGAGCTATTCAACTTACATTAATACTACTCAAACTGTGGGTCACGACCTAGTCTAAAGGAGGGTGGGAGGCTCGCGGACATCTGCAGAATTGCTTAAACTGCAGCCATATCTAAGCACAATTCTGGCAAGTCGGGAAGTCTGTAAGGTTTCATGCAGATATCTTCTGGAAATTCTGCTGTAGCCAGGATATAGTTTACTTCAGGTGCGGAGAGGCTGTAATGCTGTTCATGTTCATGCTAACACCGTACAGCCTGCAGCAGTACGTAGCAGAACTGCACTTCTCGCCGGCAGGCAGAAATATGGGGTAACGTAAATTCATGTGTTATGATAGTGGGTTGAGTTATTGTACGTCTGAAAACTCATGATTGAAATTATTTCCAATGTATTGCTCGTGGGTCTGACGGTGTTCTTCATCTTCCATATGTTATAGCCTGTAGGAGAAAAGAATGTGCGTTTAAATACAAATTGTGCAACCATAATTTCAAAAATCAACGGACACTATTCAGAATCTTGGGAGTTCTTCATACAGTAACTTTGTCTGAATATATTCTGCAGGATTGTATTCGATATCGCACAAAAGAAAGAAACATTTTAGCAGAAATAGCATAAGGCATATACCAAAAAAAAAAAACTTACACAGTCCGAAAGAAAGGAAATGCAGCTTAATGGATAAGCGATATAACTATGCTTAATATTTATTCTATTCTTCTGAGGTAGCTTAGTTGTTTGAGGCACTATGCTACAAGCTGGAAGATCGAGGGTTCAAGTCCCGATGAGGTCATGGAATTTTTTCTTTGCAGTTGACCTAATCCTTCCAGCAGCACTATGGTCATGGGGTCGACTCAGCCTCTAACACAAATGAGTACAACATTCTTGGAATATTTTTGGGGGTAAAGGACGGCCGGAGCGTAAGGCTGGCAATCTTGCCGCCATCTATGAGCCGGTTGTCTAGAATATGTAGGAACTTCAACATCCCACAACCCCATGGGTCTCCACGGCCTGTTACAAGAACACCTTTACTTTACTTACTTTACTTACCTTCTTCTGGAGTAACATGGCGTAATGCATCCTCATGCAATCATTAAACAGTGTTAAAATATACGGAACTTGCCCAATTTCGATAAAATATGCATGGAATAATAAAGCTGGAAATAAGCCTGATAAATCTCATAACTGAAATACATTTTGCCTGGAATCAAATTTTGAGTGGAAATGGTTTCCGGAAGTTATAAGTCAGGAAAAGCGGAAATATCCCAATCAGGACAACCACGAAATTTCTATCTTACATTGATTTTGTGTTTTATGGTGAAATATCAGTCCAGTGACAGAGCATAACTTTAGATGCTCATACCAATTCATCGTAAAAATACTTCTTTTGAAAGTGACAATGTGGAATGAAAATTGAATAAAAATATAATGATGATTTTCGCAAAAATGGATAAATTTAAAAAATTAAACACTTTTCAGTGTGAATTAGTGCAGAAAGATTTTGAGAAAACACGATATATATATATATACACACAAGCACAATTCAAAATGTTTCAATTTCTTTGCATAACCCATCTGGATTACTAAGTTAACTGACTAAAGCATTGTATTATACTTTCCAAAATGAATATTACTTAATCCTTAAATACCACAAATTACGCAGTCTGGTTTCTGAATGAATTGGCACGCAAAACTTCACATTAAGAAGCTGTCCTTTTGTAATGTATCTTTTTCGAAAGAAATTAAACAAAGTTCTTGAGGTTAAAGAATGCCAGTTCCAGAGTTTACAGGGCTAAGAAGCACATAGGTCTCACACAGATTTCTGTCAGTTGTGAGTGCTGAAACATGCACCGCCTTCACAAGTTTTCACGAAACTCTCCATATTACCAGTATTTTGCAGTAAATCATGTGAACAATAAGATTAATGCAGAAATTTAGCTTGCATGAAATGAGGTTCCCTTGAAGTGTCAGCCCAAATATATGAAAGAATCTCCTGCAACCAGTCCAAAGAGCTCAAGGCTGGTTGTACACAAATTTGTGTCTTAGATTGAACCAAGGTTTAACAACACCCCTCTTGAGAATCTCAGCTCTAGTAGTATTAGCTAATGTTATACTGTTAATGCTCTTACAATAAATGTAATGTTTACACACATATATTGTTTCTTGTCTCTTTTGTGTCCTTTACATTTGTCCTACCAGAGCATACACTTACAAATCTTTTGATCGATTAGCACACTTTATAAATTGTCTGACTTCGTGAAGCAGGATCCTTCTTGAGAAATTTCAGCTATTCAAGAAATTCCCCTCTTTTATGGAACCAGAAGACCTATTGTCATGTTCGCACAAGACCGTCACTTGTCTCTATTCTGAGCCTGCTGAATCAAATACACACCATCACACGCCAAATGTTTAAAGCCATTTTAATACCGCTGAACTACATTTAGANGGGGGGGGGGGTTGTTCTCTTCAGACATTCAGAATAAGGGCTTTCATGCCCTTCTATTCTAATTCTCGCGTGCTACATGCAAATTTCATTCCACCCTCACTTATCTGGGTACCCCAATGAAATTGGACAAAGTGTAAAAATACAAAGTTTTTCATTATGAAATTTTCTATACACAATCATTTCCTTCTTCTTAAATTCAAACATTCTCCACGTTATGCTGTTCTAAAACATCCTCAATGCAAGTTGATTCCTCAAAGGAGAGATCCAAATGTAAGGCTTAAGAGCACATCGCAAACACAGTTAATTGTAGGTACTGATCTTACCAGAAAACGCAAACATTGCTTAAATATGTGCTGATTACTTGCTGTCTGAGTGCTTTCGTATTCATACTGGGTTAAAATTATTATAACCACAGACACAAACTACTTCTCAAAATTCGTATGAAATATTTTTGGTGTGATGGAGCAATGTGACGATTATGTTTGAATTTTTTTATGTTCACATGAAGAAAAGTCATCACACAGTGAAATTATGAACGAAGTTTGAAGTACGGAAAGTAGTTGAGTAACGCTGTAGACAAAATAATATATACATTTCTCTTCTCATCATTCGTGCTACATGCCCTACCTCCTTGACTTGATCATTCTAATTATACTTGGAGAAGAGTACAAGTTATGAAGCTCCTTATTATGTATTTTTTCAACTTCCCGTCACTTCATATCTCTTCGATCCAAATATTCTCCTCAACACCCTGTTCTCAAACACCCTCAGTCTATGTTCCTCCCTTAATGTCAGAGACCAAGTTTCACACCCATATAGAACCAGAGGCAAAATTATAGTTTTGTATATTCTAATTTTTATGATTTTGGACAACAGACGAGAAGACAAAAAGGTTCCGGACTGAATGGTAGCAAGCATCACCCCAGTTCACTCTCTTCTTAATTTCTCCTCGAGTGAACTTTCGATTGTTAGTGGCGTTAGCAAATATTTGAACTGTGCCACATTTAGAAAGGACCTATTAGCTATTTATATGTCATGATTTATCTACGCATTCTGGTGACGATACAGCAAAACATGCTCAGTTTCTCTGTGTTTACTTCTAGATCAACCTCCTTAGTAGCCTCAGGTGGTGTTTCGGAGTTTTCCTTTATGATATCACCCAGCAGATTCACATCATCAGCAAAGACCCACAGCTGATTTGTCCCGTTTACTTTCAGTCCCACCTGGTTTTCCTGGACCTTTCTAATGGTATATTCTAAAAAGACACGATTTAAAATAACATTGAAACGATACTTAAATACATATACATTCTACTCTACTGATGAATAGCTATTGTCTATAAAATAACTTATGTATCTTTAAATAGCCTGTTTGTAGTCACTGTGTATTCTTGGTTTCTCTTGTGTGAGAACTCCATTGGGACTGTACATATGTTTTGTATTCATATGACATATTCCACATCCTACAGTCATTTTGACTAACTTTGGATCCATGGAATGAAATTCAGTGTAAAGCAAAGTTGAAAGGCAGTGGCAATGAAGCATCTCCTTCCTTCTGGGACGAAAGGTCATCTATAAAATAGTTTCGGAGTCAGGAACGTAGACATCTCTCTCTCTCTCTCCCCCTCCCTCTCTCGTTTTCGCGGAGAAATGTTCTACTTATACGAAAGAGAATAATATGAATCCAGATTCCGAAGAAGCATTTCAGCTGTTCTTCTTTGAATAGAAGTAACTATTCCATTTCCTCAGTGTTCATTCATAATGTACGTAAGAGCTGAGAACGAAACTGAGCGGTGTTTCGTAAATATCAGAGGTTTCAAACGCTGTCAGTGTGTTAGTGTCTGGGTGAACTGTAGGCTGTTATATACTTTACTGCTCTTAATGTAAATAGTCCTAGATTGAGACTAATTCTTAAAAGTACTAGGGTTCTAGAAAAAAAGTATGTAATGGGGTTCATCATGATTTGTAGTTTACTCTTCACCAAATACTATCACAAACCAACAAGGAAGAGATTGGCGGAGTATGTAGCTCGCATGGGAGCCACGGAGAAAGCATACCGGTACTGAATTTCAGTCGCAATAGAATTTGAAACCACAAGATGGGAATAATATTAAAATGATTCTTAATTATATAGAGCGAGAGCACGCGAATTTGTTCCTAATGAATCTTGGGGTTTCATAAAATACAGTGACTTTCTTGACTGTCGAAATGACTATCACTTTCTGTTCCATGGGGTTACTGTGACTACGGTACTTCGGTGTCTTCGAGACATGCTGTGAGCTTTCCATTTCGGTTGTTATTAAGGGAGATTCGTCTGGAATGAGTACATGTCCGCCTTACGCAGTCACATAACTTTACATATTGTCATAAAATTGGCAATTTGTTGGAACATGTCAACGCATGCATACACATATGTAATCAGACTCCCATATCATTCCCTGCATTTCAGCAACTGTAGTCTTTAGGTTTCAGAATTGAATAATGTCCCCTAGACGTGAAAGGACGAGAGTGGTAGCAATGTCGGGGGTCAGAAATAAAATATGCAGTACAAAACTCTGATATTTACTACATAAATTCTGCATTTGACACAGAACAAATCATTCAGCCCAAAACAACGTTAGGAAATCTTATTTCTACAGTTATCCTGGATTGTGATGTATACTTGTACGTTGATGGCATGTATTTAATTCCTAGCCGTGGAGGTAACAGTTCACAGATTCTATGAAATGTGTATAATATCACATGCGATATATTAATTTCCACTTCAAAGAATATAATTTCAATATATTTCAAGTTACATAACGTATACATAGCAACGTACTTTAATAAATATACGTATTTGAAACAAATCTTACGTAAATAAAATGCAATAACTACAGATTGAATCCATGTAATATATAATAGATCATGTTTAGATATACTTCATTTTTCCGATATATTATATACATAAAATAAAATCTACCATTATACGTATATGTCTAGTTCATTTTCATGTTGTCAAAATATTTCGGTATTACAAGATGATCTTCACAGGTTTTAACATATTAAAAGAAAACGTACGAAAACATATAGATATATAAAATAAAGTATTTGAAACATGTGAATTATGAATTTATTATGAATTTTTAAATGAAATATTACATTAAATCTCAGTGGCATAGTCAGTACAATTTCCTTGGTTAAGCTTCTCCTTGCATATGAATTGTTTCTTTACATTCGCTAATGAAATTTATTCTGAATGTTACGTGTCTGTTTTTATTCACAATCCGCTCCTTCAAGCAGGCAAATGTAGCTGTAAATCAATAGATTCATACGTAGTATTAGAGGGATGTTCGGTTAGAACTTCTGCAGGGAGGTTTACTGTTGTTCTCTCATTCATGGAAAATACCCGTATAATACCTTTATTAGGACACGACCAGTTCCTTTCAAACCCTTTACCATTCATCAATGACCAGTGATCCCACCATTCGACTCTAGGGCGAATAAAGGTCTCAGGAGTTATGATGTTTAAAAAATTTTTAAAAATTCCTGTTCGTACTAGTGATAAGATTGTACACTTCCTGAGACTGCATCCCGGCGTCACACAAGCTATAAACATATAATTACGATGTCATATTTTTGTAAGTGAGCGGACGGACGGACGGACGGACGGACGGAGAGACGGCCTAGTGGACAGTGGTTTGCAGATATTACGACCCAGCTGCAGTGAAATAGGAATGGGTACCGGTGCAATGAGGCCAACGCCCATAGAATGTTATTAACAGTTCGGCACGTATTGAAGGCATGGAAACGCGCAAACATCGTTGCAGAAATAACCCTGGGGGCAAGTTATATCGGATGCAAATGGACGACCGGGTTCAGCACACATTGTAAATGTCGTTTGGCTTGTGCAAATGAAACCATATCCAATGCAAGTTGGGGGTCTTGGTGTAGTTGTTGTTGTTGTCTGTGCCGGTGGTGGCGGTGGTGGTGGCCAATATGGTGGCGGCGGTGGTGGTGGCCAATATGGTGGCGGCGGTGGCGGATACCACACTGAAGGAGGGTACTGGATTTTCTCTAAACAATTAAAAGAATCAGAAGACACACACAGACGAGTATGAGGATTGTACACCAGATCTCCAGGACAATCTTCATGGTATTCTACGAATGTACCAGCTGGTTTCTCGACGCACCAGTAATATTTAGAGCAATCTACTGGGTCCGGGCGCTCTCCTGGTGTACATTCCAATTTCGGAGTTCCCTCCTTTGTAGCACTCCCTTGTTCGTCGTAAACTGTGAAGTTATCTGCATTTGCGAGAACCGTATAACTCATAGTGAAGTTGTCTGGATTTTTGAGGTCTCTCTTTCCATCTTGAATTACAAGACTCAAATCCGGGTCAGCCAGTATGAAGTCTATACATGTTGCGAATAGAACCTGCAAGAGAAAGTGCTGTACACAATTTTCATGAATTAATAAGAAGTACGCCTACTACAATTAACTTCCAATCTCAGAGTTTTCCCTCCATGCGAACGAATAATATTCACTGCCATGTTTGTCCGTACGTAGAACTCAAATGCACGGACACAGCTTACGTGACCGTTTTAGTGTCCACTTGCGTCTGACTTCTATATATACGTGTGCGTCAGACATGGTAAGGTATGGTGCTTCTTCTAATCTATTAACCCGTTTCGTATTTCGGATATATTTTCTTCAGGAAGTAGGAAAAAATGTTTACGCTTTTAATGTTCGAAACAAGCAAATATGTGACATTAACCAGAAAAATGTCACTAATTACGAATCGCTGGACAAAGTGGAGCTGCTGCAGGTTTTCTCCGAGTACTTCGGTTTCCCCTGCCAATCTTCATTCCACCAATTGCTCCACAATCACCCTCACCTATCATCTGGGGCTGGTACAATAGGCCAGAAGTTGCCGCAGTACAAGGGACTTAGTCCCACCCCACTAGCAATAAAAAAAATTGCGAATCGCACCAGAGATTGGAAATTTGTACATATTTCTCACCCATCTTATGAGTGCTACATGATCCTCCTATCTCGTCACGACTGATTTCGTCCCTTTCAAAATATTTGGGGGAGAGAACAAGTCATGAAGCCCCTTGTCGTGGAACTCTCCCAAACCTTCTTACCTCCAAATATTCTCCACGACATGCTCTCAAATACCCTTAACCTGGGTACGTGCGCTAATGTGACAGACCCGTACAGAGCAACAGATACAATTACATTACCTCATACCCGCCATCAAAGTTTACCTTTAGGTGCCAATGGGGTTAGTTACTAACATTTCTGGTTATGAAGGAGAGCAATTGGTTCACATAGATATTCAGAAAACCAGTATATTGAAAGGCCTATTACAGAGAAATAATAATATTTTCGAATAATAGGTGTTTGCTTAGATAAAATAGAAAATACAACACGACTCTGGAAGGAGTACAGTTTAGTCAAGAGACCTGAAAGTGACAGATAGAGGCAAAATGAACTCACCGTCAAAACTGATAGCCATTCAATTCTCATTTTACAATATAAACCTTCTTGCGTAACTATAGGCGACCATTTGTTGCTGTAAGGATAGCGCAGCTGAGTGTTTTACGGAGATCCAAAAACTGTGCGTCTTCACGTGAAAAATGAGAATATATAGTTCTCGAAGAAGAAAATGTAAAACAGTACCATTTACGTATTCTGTAAATAATACTCTATAAACTCCGACACAGATTTCGTGCCCCCAAAATGTCAATTAACCTTATATCACAGGTAATCTCGACGACCTTCACACAAATTTGCTTATCAGGATCAAATTTAAAACCTTGATTTAATGCATATATATCTATCTAAGTCTCTACAGTCCTTTGTTGAACCTTGGCCGCTTTTTTAGTTTCTTAATCCTATACACACAGAACAACACAGACACTCACGTCTTGAGTGGCATTCAAACCCTCGATCCCAGATTTCGAGTGATCGAAGTCTGTTCATGCCTCAGAAGACGCGCCAATGTGATCAGCATGTGGTAGCCGAAAATTACTTAATAGGTTTGTAAAAAACAGAGATTTCCAAGCATACCTCATAAAATATACTTTCCTATTTCTCTGACACCCAGTACTGTAGATCATGTGTCATTAATATACGGACATAATCTTCTCACTTAATACGTTGGGCGAAGTTGTAAAGTAAATGAAAAAAAAAAAAAGGAAAGGTAACCCTGTAACAGGCCTTGGAGGCCTATAGGGTTGTGAGACGTTGAGGTTCGCACATTTTCTAGGCAATCGGCTCACAGGTGGCAATAAGGATGTCAGCCCTACGCGCCGGCCGCCCTTTACCCCCAATAATATTCCTGGTACTCATTTCTGTTAGAGGCTCAGTTGACCCCAGGATCATAGTGCGGCTGGAAGGATTAGGTCAATTCAATAAAAATCTAATGACCTCATCGGGACTCGAACTGGCGACCTTCCGGCTTGTAGCATAGTGTCTCAACCAACTACGCCACCGCGTGCCCCTAAATTCATAAAAAACAACATATAATATTGTAGTAAATATCTCATCATTTTTCTTGTAGAGAAGACACAGGCAGATCAAATTTCTAACTGAACAGTGTCAGTCATTCTCCAAATATATTTGGATCTTAATTTCTTTGTGAACTCAATTTTGATTTGTTACTCTCGTTCTCAAATATTTGTCACAGTAAAATCGAAATGTAGCATTTCAGGTCATCACAGCAGTGATCCTGAAGCGTTATATATTCTGGGATATAAAGCCGTTTACTTCGTTGCCAGTCAACCAACGTTTCGGAGAAATATGTAGCCTCCATCTTCAGGACTGAAAAATAAGACAAGCAAGAATCCAGCATGATTCAGGTAGCAAACAGAGCTCTGCCTGCTACCTGTTTCAAGCTGGTTATATCCCAGGAAATAAAAATCTTCATAATTCGAAATGATTACAGTTTTACGATTTCACAATTAGTGTCACATGTTGTAATTCATCCGAAGAAAACAGTCTTAACTTGATTTGGACAATTCATTGTAATCATGTAATATAATTTTCAGTTACATCGGTAAAATATCACAAATTACTAATTTTTACGAATGAAACTTAATATTTTAAGATGAAAAAATCACTGTGCAATAAAGGCACATAATGGAACCCTCACCTGTGTGCTAGAAACGTAGGCCTGCTTGTTTGATAAGTAAGCTTAAAGACTGTTTACCGCTAAGAAAAATATCTAATTTGAATTTTCACCTTCAACTACAACAAATATGACACAGAGCTCATGATACCTTAAGATAAGAAGAAAATAGTGCAGTGATAGTTATACACGTGCATCAACAACGCTCCTTGTTCTTTAATGTTGTCCTGTATGTGTTTTTGTGGCCCGCTGTGTTGTTTCTCTTTTTTTAAAGAACCCTCTTCTCGAGAACAAGAGGGCACACATTCGGCACCCTCCAAAAGAAATAATGAGAGGGACGACACGAACCAGATTGGTTTACGAATTCCAATAGAATCTTAACAAACCAACTATAAATATTTTAAAGTATTGGAACAGCCGCTGTAGTTGTAAAGACTTTAGATTTTACAGCCAATTGTATATTATTAATATTATATGTATACAGTTTAACTTTCAGAACATATATTGTAATAGTAGCGTCTAACTTTATTGATGTAAAGGTGTCCCTCTGATGATGGTCTCTGAAGACCGAAACGTGTAAGGGCATGAATAACTGAAATAAGAAAATCTTAACCAGTCACACTGAACGGAACTATTTAGCTTTTTCGAAATACACACTGTTTTCGATGTACAGGATAATGCAGGGATCGTAAGGCGAAAGTCGACACCTGTTGCTGATTTGCGTTTTTGTATAGGCCTATGAAAAGTAGGGTCTCCTATAATGAGGTGGTATGCGTACCAAGTTTGATGGAAATCTGTCGCTGGATTTTAGGGGATCAGGCGGACTGACATGTGGGTACATGAGACTTCCATGGGCTTCTCTTTCCATATGAGGTCTGCAAGAAAACTTGTTAAAAGTATCGCATATCACCGAAAACATAAAAAAGTTGAACATTTTAACAGTGACAAAATATGACGTAGGAATTATTACTTCTTGCGAAATTGTTTATCAAATTGTGGGTATATCTATTCGCAGTTCTGACAAGCCAATCAGATGTGGTATGGGCGCTTTCAGAAAATGTGGCTGCAGCCGGGGAAGAATTTCGTGGATCTGTGGTCTAGTGTTCAGAGTTCCTGGCTACAGATCCAGATTCGATTCCCTGTGCTACCAGATTTTATAAGTAATGAGTCTGGAATGGGGTGCACTCAACCTCGTGAAAATAACTGAGGAGATATTTCAAGGAAATAGCGTCTCCAGTGTAGAAAACCGAGATGAATGGCCGTGGGGATTCGTTGTGCTGACCACTCGACACCCTCTATCCGCTAAAGTAGGCACTAACTTCGCTGACAAGCGGCGGTGGCTAGGTCGGTATAGTTCACTTGCGGAGTAAAACAACGGAGTATTTTGTAAACAATGAAGAAGGCAGGAAGAAATACAGGAGACTGAGGAATGAATTGAAAAGAGCCACGGACAGGGCCAAAAAGGAATACCTTGAGAAGATATGTAACGAGATTATAGAATTTCAAAGGACAGGACGTTATGATTTAATGTACATGAAGACAAAAAACTAAGATGGAAAGAGATCCATGGGATTCAAAATATTGGCATCGAAGACTCCCAGGGGAATAGAATAGTAGATCAGAGGCAAGTGCTGAAAATTTGGGGAAATTATATTACAGAATTATATGATCGACCTAATCGGCCAGAAACCTTAGAAGTTGAACCGGAAGAAGAAGTAGATACAGACGGGAAAGGGCCATATATTTTACAAAGTGAGGTGGAAAAAGCTATCAAGGAAATGAGGAAGGGAAAGGCTACAGGAGATGATGATGTACCTGGAGATGTGCTCAAGTTACTGGGAGAAGGTGGTTTGAAAACACTGACAAAACTAATGAACACCATATATGAAAGTGGAGAGTGGCCCAAGGACTTTACAGAAGTTACAATGATTGCCTTAAAGAAAAAGACAAAAGCTACAAAATGCAGCGACCATCGCACAATAAGTCTTATTGCACATACAGCAAAGATAATAGCAAAGATACTTAAAAGAAGAATCGAAAGGAAAATAGAGGATATACTTGGAGAAGATCAGTTTGGATTTAGAAGAGGAAAAGGAACCAGGGATGCAATTGGGATGATGAGAATTATAGCAGAACGAACTTTGGAGATAGATGAAGAACTGTGTGCTTGCTTTCTAGACTGGCAGAAGGCATTTGACAGGGTAAACTGGACCAAATTAATGCAGATCCTAAAGGAAACAAGTGTCGATTGGCATGAAAGAAGATTGATTAGCAAATTGTACATGGATCAGAAAGTTAGAGTA
>NW_019720705.1:1988937-2023176 GCF_002891405.2 Cryptotermes secundus | reverse complement strand
AGAAACCATGCTACAGGGCATGATTGATAGATTAATTGAAATTGGAAGGTGCTATGGCATGGAAATGAATGTGGAGAAAACAAAAGTAATGAAAATTTCGAGACAACCAAACCCAGTCACAATAAAGATAGACCAGACACAACTGGAGAATGTGAAATGTTTTAAATATTTGGGTATCTTGTTATCAAATGATGTAAGGTGTACTTGTGAAATTAAATCTAGGATTGCCATGGCAAAAGCTGCATTTAGCAAGAAGAAGAATCTTTTTACCAGCAAATTGGATTTAAATTTGAGAAAGAAAGTAATGAAATGCTAAATTTGGGGCATTGCTTTGTATGGGGCTGAAACTTGGGCACTTAGGGCAATAGATTAGAAACACCTGGAAAGCTTAGAAATGTGGCGTTGGAGAAGGATGGAGAAGATCAGTTGGACCGATTATGTGAGAAATGAAGAAGTGTTAATTAGAGTCAGTGAGCAGAGGAATATCCTACACGAAATAGGAAAATGGAAGGCTAATTGGATTGGTCATGTTTTACGCAGAAACTGCCTTCTAAAAGAAGCTATCGAAGGAAAGATAGAGGGGCGGATAGAAGTGACAAGAAGACGAGGAAGAAGACGTAAGAAGATGCCGGATGACCTTGGGGACAGAAGAGGTTATTTTCATTCGAAGGAGAAAGCTCTAGATCGCATTAAGTGGAGGAATTGTTTTGGAAGAGACTGTGGACCTGTCATCTTGACAGATTACAGATGAATGAATGAATTTCTTGTTTGTACAAGCTGTGCTTGCAGGGACGTTTTGAAGATATCTGCGTTGCTACTGCCACAGAAAAGCCTGATGGAAATCTGCGACAGTGTGTAGAATTGAGATTTTCACTGATCGTCAGAGATCGTGGGGTGGAGGGGGTGTGCATACTTCTGTACTATTTTATAGGATCTCCAGTTAACCTCACCAATACAAGTCAGAAGCCTTACCACTGGAGCCAATTTTTTTTTTTTGCCTTTGAACAGTATATTTGCATATACATATTGGCAATGAAGGAAATACAGAGCGATTTCAAACTATGTTAAGAACAAAACTAAGTTATGAAAGTCATCATCTCTTGCTGCTTTAACAAGTAGGCAGACAATTTCGTAAACTGTCATGTAAATATACCTACTGACATGCTTTACGGACCGAAGTTTGGGTACAATGCTATCTCCAAGGCGCAGATAAACAAAAGTATTACCGAAATTTATGGCTTAATATTTAGAGGAAGGATAAACTGAACCAAATTATACCCATTTCTTTGGTGCGTATGAATTCACAGACATCAATATAAGCTACCTACTTCAGAAGCAAATGGAGATACCTTCACAATTCATGCAGTTATATCAATCTTATACGAATTCATAGCAGCGCTTGTTAAATAAAAATTATCGTGTTTACAATGTCAAATTCACTGCAGTTGATAGGTCTACTAGCGGTAAGTTTTGCGTTCTACATATACTACGTGGATTTCTTCTTTCGACCTAACAAGTTTCTGACAACATATGTCCTTTAGTTTACATGAATTTCATACACTTTCAATGTTGCATACATTTCAATAGCAATACGCACTAATATATTGTACCGTCTAGAATCTAGTAGATGCTTTTCCAGCTTCCATTCATAAAGCATGAAATATTTTCTTTCAGAAAAACATCTCGCCTGAACTGTATGTAGGAGGCCTGGATGGGCCGCGCCATAGCTCAAGCGGTTAGTCGCTGGCTTCCCACCGCGGCGGCCCGGATTCGATCCCGGGTCTGGTCAAGTGGGATTTGTGGTGAACAAAGTGGCGCTGGGGCGGGTTTTCTCCGAGTACTTCGGTTTCCCCTGCCAATCTTCATTCCACCAAATTCTCCATCATCATAATCATCGGGGACAGGCTACAATAGGCCAATCAGTGACCGCCGTACCGAATGGACCCAGTTGGACTCCCCCCCACCCCCCTAAGCGAATTAAAAAAAAAAGAAGACTGGATATAGCTGTAGGAAGTTTCATAAACATAGGAAGATTATTAATAGAACAGACTAATTCGGTTAGCCTTGTCCGCCAAATTAGTAAAAGAAGCATATTTACGTGATCACGTTGATGTAGAATTTACTGGAGACATCGCCCCGTGTAAACACACAGGAAACAGTGCAGTATTGCACACAATTGTGAGCTGACTGAAACATTATTTCGATATGCATGACGGGGGATTCTCAGAATTTTAAATTAAAATCGTTTGCTTAAGTAGGCTCAAAACTGGTGGGCTGGGAATGGTGCTGATCAGGTATAGGTAAATGCAGGTTTACATTAATTTCTTACATTCAAAACTGTTATTGGTAATGAATCTTTATAATATGAATTTCTTTAATTTTCTGTAAAGAATAACAATGTAAAAAAGTAAGGTAAGATTATCCCTGTAACAGGCCATGAAAGTCCATACTTTGGGAGATGTCGAGGCTCCCATATTTTCTAAATAATCGGTTCACAGATGGCGGTATGATTGTCAGCCTTACGCGCCGGTCACCCTTTACTCCCAGGAAGATTTCTGGTACTTTTTTCTGTTAGAGGCTGAATCGATCCCAGGACCATAGTGCGGCTGGAAGGATTAGGTCATTTGGAAAAAAAATCCAATGTCTTCATCGGGAATCGAACCCGCGACCTTCCGACTTGTAGCATAATGCCTCAACCAAATATGCTGCCGCGCGCCACCTTATAATATGTATATTTTTTTATAATCTATATTCCAGTTGCTTCGCACTTCAAATTTTTCTACCTGGCAGGGTAGAAATACAATACTGTCACGTGATAAGAGTTTTGATTGGTAATCGGATTTATTACACACTTATAAAACTCGTTACTCTGCTTCACAAATCACAATGGGACACACTAGTTCTGTCTGTTACAGTCTTCACTTGCCGTTGCTCTCTTTCGACGGCGGGCGTTCCCTTTCCTCTGGGTTCCTGAAATGTCTCCAGCCTCAGCTACCAATTTCTCACGGCAACAGCTTACAACAAGTGAACACCAGCTGTTATCTAACTCTCATTCACCAACGAACTAACTCCTCACTAACTCACTAATCAGCTCCTCAATAAAAATTACTGACTCCAAATTTGCTTAGAACATCTCTGCATGGGCAGCATGTAGTTTGGTAGATCGTTAATAAAGATTTGAAGAGACCAACTGCTTCCATGTTCAGAATTGACGAGTAAGACTGTTTTTCTATCCTGAAGACGGAAATATACCATTCCTCTGGGGAATAAAGGTAACCACGTGCACGGCATCATGGACAGGTGCGCAATGATCATCATTACCCATTCCTCATATCCTGCTGATTAATTGTATAACATATATTTTACAGGTTCTGGTAGAATTACGTACAAGGTTCACACTGGCGCAAGTGGAATTAAATATTGGAAATGTAACACACGAAGAACCAGTTCATGGAGAGCTGACTTACACTGGAGACAAAGGTCGCTTTGGTGGATTTACCTGTAAATTTCCAGGGATATACCCAGTACTCGGGAGCTGCTCTTCATATTATAAGTGCATAGAAGGCCCTTCACGGAATTTAATATTCTCCAAAGGATCTTGCTCCCCAGACAACTTCGATCCTACTATTAAACAATGTTCAGAATTTTATCGTTGTCCCCCGCCAAACCTTTGCAATTTACAGGGATTTCTCTGTAACAGTGCCACGTCCTTTGTATTATGCTCAGCAGGATCTTGGCCGTACCCACAGTATCGCTGTCCGCCCGGATATTACTGCTACTGGAAATGCAAAAATCCGTGTATTAACGACATACGTCAATGTTAATATGAAGCGTATAGCTGTTGGATGTTTCATTTCACAAGCAAATTGTCTCTGAAACCTGTCATACAAAACAGGCACACAAGGAAAAGAATGCAGTAGTGAAGTGTTTATGGCAGACTGAATAGTCCAAAGGTTACATGACAGATTTTACGAATAATCAAGTAATCATAAGATATCATGAAGTTTTTCACTAAGATAATATGTCGGTATGTATCTTACAATATCTGAAAAAAAAAGAGTTTAGATATTAATAAATTTGTTTTATAAATCGTATACGATACCGATAAGCTAATAAACTGTGTACTTCTGTTATGTCTTATAATTATTCTTACATGTAAGCCTATAAAATTTAAAGTTGTCCCTCAAATTATCTAATTAAGCACTAAGCCATGAAGGCGTATGGCGGAGCGGATGTAATAGATCACGTTTTTTGACCTCGGCACTATTTGGAGGTGAGTGGTCAGCTTCACGCTCCGGCCGCTTTAACCCCGGTGAAAGGACCCCCGGCACCCTCTGGATAGAAGGCCGAGAGGACCCCAGAGCCGATCTGCACGACGTAGAGAAGGGGAAGTTCTTGACTCTAACGGGACTCAAACACCAACCCCTCAATCGTCCAGCCCGTAGTCAATCCCTATACCGACTACTCTACCCCGGCTCCTATATACATATATAAACCTATATTATATTTTTATATAAAATTTGTTGTTATCATCCAGTTTACGCTGTGTTAATTATGCTGATCTGTGAGGGTTAACTACACACAACAATTTATTAAACCAAGGAGCTGCCTGTTTACGTAAATTTAAGACTGAAATAATAATCAATGAACACCACTCTCTACATATAAGAGTACAACCATAGTAGAAATACAAAATATTACATTAAGCAGATGACCTTGTTTTAATATTACTATTTCAATAAATATATTTAGTTTAGATGCGAATTCAAATTTCATTCAATCTTTCCTTTTTTCCTTCAGGCTAATTTCCGCCAATCACACACATTCAAAAATCGATTTTATGATTACAACATCTCAAAAGACAATTACTTCAAGAATATCCAGATTAACAGGAAAGACAAAAGTAGCTGCAATGGAAATGAACGTTTCCTCTGTTTATTCCTACCGATATTATCTTGCGTATTTTCTCGAGACTCGGCAAATCCTACCCACTGAAGTGATCGGGAACTGAGCCTAGCAAATATGGCGACGGCCAAGGGACAGAAACCTTCAGTACTCAGATCCTTCGATTTACTTACATTAAAACAGAAAATCTGATGACCGACACTACTAAACATGAATATTACTGTCTTCTGGGATGTGACGCCGTGTAGTTTTGTAAATGCTTATGGACTGACGTGCCGAGAGCATCCGCCGTCCCCACTGGTCTCTCTCACAATGAAAATGTGACAGCATAACACTCGGAAAGGCCGGTAAGCATTTGGCAGACATCCCTGAAGTCACCGCCATGAGAACACTGAATCTCCATGGAGCAATGTCCTTGTTGAAAGCTCGTAGCTGCTGAAGTAACGAACAAAATCCGTTGCTTCTATGGAACAAAATGGATCATTAACATGATCACTGTGTCCATTATTTTCTTTTCCTTGCTACTACAGCCCCAGTGGGCCTAGGCCTACCTCCATGAACTTCTCCGTTCACTTCGGTTTTTCTAGATCTTACACATCTTACACACAGAAAAACGCACACACACAAACTAAACATCCATGCCCTAGTGGGATTCGAACCCACGATCCCGGTTTCCAAGCGAGCGAAGACAGTACATGCCTTAGACCGCTCGGCTACCGTGACCGGTGAATGAATGATTATTCAGCGAAAAGTTTGGTCATCCCAACGCCCCTGGTATTCTCATGCAAAACCGATCAGGCTAGCACGCGTACATGCTTTCCCCGTACGGCCAAACCTGAACCTTGAGGACTCCACATGGCGCCCAGTTAATGTGAGTAGTCTTGAGTCATATGAATCAAAACATTAACGCGACGGATAAATTAATGTTGATGTAAAGGTGTGTAGAATGTTGGAGCATGCCAGAGCATTGCATTAAATAGAATGCAATATACTGCAGAGGTATTATAAACGGCTTTGTTAAGTTGAAGGCTAACTTCGTGTGTACATCATAAAATTTCCGACAAATGTGTCCAACCCAATAAATCAGGGATCGTAAGGCAGGAATATAAACAACACAGATTCTAAATATATCTATTTTCTGGGATATATGGTCACGCATTCCACTGAGAGACGCTACTTTGAGTCGATGGTTTTGTCTTCATGTGTTGCCATGTTCTCAGCCATATTACGGAGAGGAGACGTTCGAAACTCTCGGTGTACAGGTTATAATGTCTATTGCATTTTCGGAAAGTTCAGGATAATGTTGTTTGAGGTTTCATAATCTTCCTAAATCCCGACAGGTACGTATGCCTGTCTCAGAGCCACCGACCCTCCACCTCTGGATGTGATCTGACTTCTGGAAATATCAATGCAAGACCCATATCCCGTCACAGCTCAGCAGTTAGAACTATTCGTGCTGAATATAGGCTACGAAGAGGAACCGGCTTCTTTATAGAAATCAACACAAGAAACTGTTCAATAGGCAACTTTTACCATTTTTACGTGATCTAAAATTCAATTTTCTTTCTTTCTATTTGTTCTTCTAATTCTTTCATCCTATTAATCACCTTCACATCGAACAACCTGATGTGGCTGTAAAGCTCTAGACAGTGACCGCGACATAGCTCAGGCGGTTAGCCGCCAGCTTCCCACCTCGGCGGCCCGGGTTCGATCTCAGGTCGAGTCATGCGGGATTTGTGGTGGGCAACTTGGCACTTGGGTAGGTTTTCTTCGATTTCTTCGGTTTCCCTTGCCTATTCTCATTCCACTGAGTACTCATAATCATCATCATCTATCACCTGGGACTGCTACAAGAGGCCAGTTAGTGGCCGACGTACCAAGTGGACTCAGTCTCCCTCCACCTCAAGAAACTAAACAGAAAGCTCAAGACATGGGATCAGTAGATGCTCCATCCTCACCTCGGTTCGGAAATCGGCCATACTGAGAATTTTATTGGGTTTCCTCAGTCTATCCAGAAAAATACTAGTATAGTACCTTGATTATATCACGATTCCTTCCAAATCCCTTCAAATTCATTATCGCAAGTTGTTTCTACAGTTCAATGCTCTGTAGGCCTAGTCTGAGATACTAGCGGAGTCGTGAAATAAAGAACAGGAAATAATCCTTCCATCAGTTCCCATTTAACTATGCAGTTAAGTAAACATAATCAATAATATTAAAAAGACGCAACAAAAACGCCAGAATAAGTTTTATATACGTTATACATATACAATATATACATATATCTGTGACTTCATACAGACCTATTGTACGTGTATATATGTGCATATTTCCGGTGATGAACAAAAGTGGGCAGCCTCTTCTCTGTCCACATCTCTCATTGAAAACATTTTCACTTCAAGAAATTCTGAAGTCAGTGTGGGCTTGTTGAATTTCACACGTGTTCCAGTAAACCCATTGATGATTGTGTGATATTAAACATGACACGCGACTATGAGCAGCTTGCTAAACATATTCTACCCTAATTTCTCTGTTTGTTTCAAGTATTTAAATTATGCCATGCTTTTGTATTATTTATTAGTTATTGTTACGCTGCAACCTTGTTCCAGATTTTTATTGCACCTTATCTGTACTTGTTTTTATCTACATTCATTTCTAGGTTAATACATAAAGTGTCCTGTAAACAATTCCAAAAGACCGTTTAGACCTTACCTGCATCTCTCAACCTTCACATTTCTAAGCTTTTATTTAATTTTATCAAAAATACCATTTAATTATTTCCGTCAGAATCTAGCTCAGGTTCTAAACAAGGCAGTGAACTTTCAGGTACCATAAAATTTGGAAAATTCTTCAGTACGAGACTGACTGGCGGCGTCTCAAGACGTGATCAGCTCAATAGAATTAGAATTAGTTAGTTAGTTAATTGTAATATCTTTCCGGTGGTAACCATTTATAAATAAGGGAAATAAAACCACAACAATTACTATGGCCCGGATTCTTTAAAAAGCATATGCGCATATGCAAATGAATATTTTGAGGGTTTTTGGTCGTTATTGCATATTCTAAACTTAAGTGCATATTTCTGCATATATGTTTGAAATTAAGGATAATTAAGGATGAGACAACCGATTTATGTGGCCGATGAATAGCAAATTTCGTTGCTGTTAAGCTACATCCAGACGAACCCGGCAACCCTCATCTTCTTGCTTGTAAAGTACTAGAGAAAACCAACCATAGGACAATAGCAAGATTTGTAAATGATTCTTTGTGACTACTAAGGCCATCTGAAATTGAGAATAATTGTTGTAAGGTGCTTGTATTACTCACAGATGCAGCTTCCTATATGTTGAAAGCAGCAAAGGCCTTACAAGTGTTTTATCCAGATCTTACACGTAACCTGTTTAGCGCACGGATTACACCGTATTGCAGAAAAAATACACGCACAGTTTCCAGCTGTTAACGATTTAATTGCAAGGGGGGAAATAACTGTCTCTGAAAGCACCAGCTCGTGTCCAGTTCTACAGAGATTGCCTACCTCAGGTTCCTCTGCCACCTGAACCTGTCCTAACTAGGGGGGGGACATGGCTATCCGCAGTTTCATTTTATCAGGAGAATTTCAATAAAGTAAAAGAAGTGGTTACAAAACTTGAAGATGAGAATGCATGTGTCCTTGAAGCAAAAGTGGTGTTTGGAAGTGATACTGTTTATCAAGATGTGAATTTTACCCATGCACATTTTTCTACACTTTCAAAAGCCATTGAGAGCTTAGAATCTTGTGGTGCACTCCTTCACGACTCACTTGAACTCGTTCAGAAAGCAACTTGTTCACTGAATTTCGCACTTGGCGAAATTGGAGACAAGATTAAATGTAAGTTAGAAATGGTGTTGAATTCGAACCCAGGACTAAAAAAGATTCAGTCAATTAGTCGGTACTTGAGTGGAATTGGGGTATCTTTGCCAGATGAATGTTCCTAACCTTCGGCGCCAGTGTATAAATACTGTCCAATCACGTCAGTTGATGTAGAAAGATCATTCTCAGCCTATAATCTCATTTTGACGGACAACAGACGAAGTTTGTCTCCAGAAAACACTGAAAGACTTCTAGTTGCCTGTTGAGATGCTACTTTCTGCAGTGAATGATACATGTAAATAGGCGAGTCTGAATAAAGTGACCTGTTTCTTAAGTGCATATTGTTTTATTTTTGGTGCATATTTTCCCGCTTTTCAGCACATATTTTAAGTGTTTTAGTGCATATTTTAAGTGTTTTTAGCGCATAAAGATCCGGACCCCTAGTTATTTCACTGATTTGTCCCTGTCCGGAAGTTTACACGTATATACGTATACATCGGGGCAAATATTTTAAGAACAGGGCAAATATGTAAAAGATATTGACTTCAAAAAGCCTGATAATATCTTGTCAGGCCCCTCTGTGCGTCGATTTAGTAAATTATCATGGCTATCTGCAGAGTCTTCGTATTAACATAACTGTAGAATAAAATGACCCCCGATTAAGGCGAAATTATTGCTGCTAGATCTTTAGCTGTCGGTGACACTTAGCATCTTATGAATTTATGGATACAAATTAATTTCTGCTTCTTTCAGTCTCAACAAACCTCTTCTCCTCTACTGGATACAAAATCGTATCTTAGGTTCCGATTACCCGTCAAGTTGTTGAAAATGAAAACCGCCGTTTATTTCTGTGAACATTGACATCAATAAGAATATACCGAGGTGGTTACACTTGTAACATTTACAATCCTGACTCAGCTGTTTCTTTCTTTTCGTAGTCCCTTCAGACGATTCACAGAAGAGTTGTACCTCAGTTTACTCCATAGCCGTTTCCTTTCACATGATTTCCAATTCATTATTTAGTAATAATCATGTCATTCGATGCCATGTAGTCTGAACAGCAGGCAGTATCTCTAGATGAAGTGTAAATGAATAATTATAATTATACCATTACCTACCCTGGAGACAATCGCTAATGATCACTTCACTGAAGCAGAATTCATGTGCTGCACAATGGAATATGCCATAATGCCAAATATGGTTAAATATGATATTAAACTGTATGAAGAACGAACAAATAGACGCACACTTTCTTCGTAGATGTATATATTGTGACGTGGACGGCGCAACGGTCGGTAAACACCCCCTTCCTCCAGCGGTGACGTAACAGCATCAGAGCAACTGCCGCTGCTACGGTAACAGGCCAGTCAACACTCCATCTCCATCCCCCCCGGTGACGTAACAGCACTTCGCATTGTGACGTAACAGGGGACACCGCGGTTACTACGCAGCAATAAACAACTCTCGGCAACGTTCCCCAGCAACGCTTGTAAACACGGCGTTTACGCAACAGTGGTAGCTATCACGTAACTGTATTCTGTGTTGTCAGTGCGGAAGCTACATAACGAGGTGGATTACCGGAGTAACCAGGTCAGTTGCAGTCTAGCAGTCGCCGAGTCGAGTTGCATCGAGTGAATGGAAATGACTACAGGAGAAGTATTTGTGATACTGCAAACGGCAGTAGTGGTGTAATTGTGAACTGTGTAAATGTAAGAGCGAATGTGGAATAAATTCGCTACCTCTAAGACGGCATGAAGTTATCTGTCGCGTGTCAAACTCCCAACACGTGACAATATTATTCATATTATTATATTATAACTTTTATTTATATTATTTATATACCCTTGTGAAATTCTGACTTTCTTACTGCAAGAGAAAAACATATGAGAGTGCTTGAGGACATGACGTAGGGGAGAGGATTTTCATGTAAAAAGTAATTAACAGGAGGATGGAAGAAAATACATAATTAGTTACTTATTTGCCATTATAATAATGTTGGAATAAAGGCGAGAAAAGAAGCTAGATATAATATTTGGTTTGAAACACACTAGGAGACGCCAAAATTTGAGAGATCTAGAATTATTTGAGAGGATATATTTAAGGTTAGGTGTAATTTTATATACTAGAATAAAGTAAGTTAGGATAGGGTGCAGTTCCGTACTTCTGTGAAAACCGCGGAGAATTTCTCGGCGCGCTGTGTAACAGTGCACTTGTCACGATGACTGTGCAGCACGGTATGTCGGTTGGTTCCAGCTGGTAATCTTGCATTTTGTGTGCGGTACTTAATGTGTTCTTCCGCCAATTACACGTGTATGGGAAGCAGGACAGAGAACGGCTGATTCTATGATACTAACATGTGGAGCAAGGGCACTCACAGCCCAGATTATACGAACGTTTTACTGATATTTATTGCATATTGCTTAAGGAAGAACAAACTAAACCATTTTGCAATTACTAGTATCAAGTCTAGCCTATATATATGCATAACTATGAGAGAGAGTTCGAGCACTTCGAAAGAGACGGCAGAACTCGTTATTTTGGCCAGTTACGAAAACTTCACTTTTGTTGAAGAAGCTAGTATATTAGAGAATGATTGGGACGAGATTGATAATATTTGTGGTAAGTTGTAAACTAAATACATTATATATCTTTATTAATATTATTACATTTCTGAAGATAATATAGGAGTTATTTGAAAGTTTAATATATTCTCCCCATAATAATAGTTTTAGTGTATGCATTTACAATGATGTCAAAATTTGCTCGTCACTTCTAAAGATATGCAGGATGTGAACTTTCGTTTCTCCCATATTCCAGTGTGTAGGTTATATTAGAAAAGGTGCCCGTACATATTCTTACTTCTAGAATGCCTAGCTTTAGCCAAGAGATGGTGGACAGAAATTACATTCCGATACTAAAGGTTCTGACAGCAGTATCAAGATTTATTTCTTCTAGGTTGTGTTGTCGTGTAGTTTGGCAGTTGGTACCAATGTTTCGGTCACATCTGCTGTCTCATTTTTCAAGGTAAAAGAGTAAGGAAATTTTCCTTTTTACTGTGAAGATGGAGGCAGCAGATTCCTCCAAAACACCTTTATTCCTTCAGTAAGCTAGAGTCGAAACATATCAGATGGTCGTCATCTTCAGTTCTGAGCTGAGGTCTGAGGTTGTCACGGCGGCGTGTGTCAAATTGCCGGTTTCTTTGGTTCTGCCGCATTTTATGAACCCAAAGGTTCATTACCGTCTTCACAAGAGCCCTCCACTGGTCCCTATCCTGAGCCAGACCAATCCAATCCATACCATCCTACCCTATCTCTCCAAGATCCATTTTAATATTGCTCACTCACTTAGGCCTGGGTTTTCCCAGTGGTCTCTTTCCTTCTGGCTTTCCAATCAATACACTATATGCATTCCTCTTCTCCCCAATTCGTGTTACATGTCCTGCCCATCTCATCCTCTTTGCCTTGATCATTCTAATTATAATTGGAGAAAGTACAAGTTATGAAAAGTAACGACTCACAGGCTATTTTTTCCCCCATTAGAGACACAGTCTTATAGAAAAACTGAACGATCCCCCAAATATTATCTGAAAATCTTTTTATTCTCTGCATTTTAACCATGAGATGTGACGTGGGTTTTCAGATGAAGCTGAAGTTAATATGTAACATATGATTTTATCCTACAGTTATAGTTACTTGTAAATATATCATTTAAATTGATATTCTTAGGTCGATTTTCATAATAAAAAAATATATATAATGTTAGAGAAAGATAAGTGAAACACACCCATAATCAGACTGACACGAATTATTTAAAGCGTGTGAAATTTTTCTCTACACGAACTGCAAAGTACAGACGAATTTATCTCTGAAGATTGAAAGGAAAAAATACATTACTTATTAATGAATTAANCCTTGTTCTCATATTAAAATAATAAAAATATGTATCTATCATATACATTGTCAAACGTTAAAAATATTAAAATTGTTCAGGATACCACATCGCTACGTCGCCCCTCACTACGCCAGTCACGCTCATTCTCCTCTGCTGGAGCACTCCTTCACTGTCTTGTGTGTGTTGTGCTTTTGTTATGTCTTGCTCCTGTGACTGCGTGTGTGTGTGGCATTGTTATGCCGAAACATGTAGTGCGAGGGAGATAAGGAGATAAATGAGTGTATGCACTGCAAGACGGTTTAAATAAATCATGGACTTAAAATAATTTTCTTATGCCCTACTTTCTTTTACCCGGTGATAAGGCAGCTGACACATAATGCTGACCACCCACCTCCCACTAGTGCCACACTGATGAATATGAGGATCTACATCTCTACTCCCCAGCACGTCTTCACGGAAAGATGTTTAATTAATTAAACTTAAAAATAACTTTACATTTGTATTTACTTATCTTGTAGGTTCTGCTCGCAACATTGGAGCAGATATTATCAGCTCAACTGAAATCATCCAATGGTGATGCAGCTCAAGACTGGAACATTTATACAGAACTGACTACAGGCACTATTGCAGAAGTGCCGCTAGAGGGCAGGGCATGCAATGGCAATGAATTTCTCTGCACAAACATAACAGCATACAAATCCTGTGATGCAATTAAGCTACGAATTATTGAAAACCAGTGTCCGCAGGGTTCCTTCTGTAATACAAAATGTGCCAATCCCTGTACGAATGATGTAAGATTATGTTGAAAAGGAAATTCTCCTTCACAAATAAAACAAACAGTTCTGTTGAAGCCTGGTCCTAAATTTAAGCAGTACAACATTCTGAAAGCCAACAAGTTCTTCGACTCTTGCAACATACAATATACTCACATGTGTCTGAGAGCGTAATATTCCTAGAAGGGATACACCAGACTTAATGACTTATGTCCCGTATATTATATGTACGAAACATTATTAGTGGTGCAAGGAAATTATTACTTACTTACTTATGGAGCTGAGCCTTTCTTGAGGAGAAGCCAAATCCGCAGCTACTCAAGATATTCCCAGAATTTTATGTAACCCGAAGGTTCATTACCTTGTTCACAAGAGCCATCTACTGGTACTTATCCTGAGCCAGAACAATTCAATCAATACCATTCCTTCCTATTTCAATAAGATTCATTTTAACATTGTCCACCGTCTACGCCTTGGTCTTCCCAGTGGTCTATTTCCTGCTGGCTTTCCCACCAATATCCTATATGGATTCCTTTTCCCCCCTATTCGTGCTACATGCCCTGCGCAACTCATCCTCTTTGATCTGATCATTCTAATTATTACAAGCTATGAAGATCCTCATTAAGCAGTTTTCTCCAACCTACTGTCACTTCATCCTTCTTCGGTTCAAATATTCTCCTCAGCAGCCTAGGAATTGCTCTAACATTTTACTTTTCTTTTAAAATTGCGTCCGCACTCCTTTACTTCCACGGAGGGTCAGGCTTGAGGTCAACATCACCTTACTCCTGTTTCTTGTACACCAAACGAAATGTAAAGAAAATGCAAATGACGTCATATTTTTAAGAAGTGCCGTCCGTTTAGAATAAAATATCAATTATAACTTGAATCCAAGTGACGACAAAGCAGCAAGTTAGCGTGTGCCCTCTGAATTTGCAATAAATGATGGAAAGACAAAGCATGATTTTCGTCTACAATGAGGTTGTGAAAATCATGCAGAGACACTTCGAATTGAAAGTCGATTAATCATACAAGTATAAATGTCTGTCTGTTCTTTATACACTTACATTTTCACTTCGACCAAATTTGTCATGATGACAGGTGACCTTCCTGGAGAAATTCTAGACACTTATCACGTTTTCTGGTTATTACTCGAGAACAATTTGTCCTAGCACATTGAGGTTTTCTTAATTCTATAAGGCTTAGGAAAGCAATCATGAAAAACGCCTGTCGTACGTCTAGTCCATAATTATATTACATTACCTATCATAAATTTGTAATAATTAATTCTCAATTTTCCTCAAATAAAATGCAATTTAAAAAATGCAGAAATCCAAGGTTTATTTTATTAAGATATTTAATTAGTACTTGCGTAATGCATGGTCCCTTATTGATATTTTTAAATAATTTGCGGTTCTTTTCACGAAACTCAGCAGAATCACATTCTTCTCATCACGGTGTTGTTTATTCTTACAATAAAATATTTGCTGATGCCAGTAGCAGCGGGCAATCCGGAGGCTCTGGTCACCATTCAGTTCAGAATATTATTCTGCCAGCCCTGTCGAAAAACTAAAATTGGCAAATTCAGACAGATTTAGCATCTTCCGTAAGGTTGCCTGCCAAAGGAACGGCGTACTCCTCTTCGCATGGCACAGGAACTTCAACCATCAGACAGGGAGACCGTAAGGAAACTGGTTGTCAATTCTCCCAACATGTTTTCCATTTGTTACATCTGTGATTACTTGCAACGAACATATTTCTCCTGTCTAACTGATAAATATTTCAGTTGTATTAGGGAAGAGACAATATTCCCTTTGAAAGCGAACTGGTATTTGGCCATATATTTCTTCATAGATTCAGCAGGGTTTCCTGTGGACACAACTTGTTGCAATGATTTTAGTGGGAGAGTAGTCGGAGGTCACAAGTGCGTTTCCAACGATAAATCTCAAAGTATAAATTCTTTCCACACAAACACACTGCCGAATGAGTAGAAAACGCATATCAAATAACGAAAAGTCACTCCTGCCCTTCTAGTTCATCTTGAACGAACATGTCTCTATGAAATAAAGTCTATTCGAGACAGGTTTTACGTAAATGAGCGTGAACGTAAGGCATGAGCTGATGTAGTGCAGGTTTCAAGAAATTCTTTCATGGGTTATTAGCTTATCAACTGTGTGGCTATGACAAGTAGTATCTTCTGTGACGTGACACCGTTTAGATTTGCTTCCGTTTCAATGGTTGTATAATGACGCTATCCATATAGATATTATGTAGTTAGTTAGTTAGTTAGTTATTAGAGAGGGTGGGTTTCCCCATGCACTTAGACCAATATTGGTCCATTGTGCTTCCCTCTATGATATTCTACCAGTCTCTATACCCTACCGACACTGGTGCGTACCATCAGTCCCGACCGAGCCAGCGAGTTCGGCCTCTACTGGCTTAGCGGTATCTATAATGCTTCCCCCATCTATCAGAGGCGTTAGAGACTACTGTTGGGCGGGAAATGTCCTTGAATTTGGCTCAGTGACCTCCTTTGCAGATATGAGGTTCTTTTACGTGCCGTATAGCTACGACACGGGACCCACGGCTTAAAGTCCCTCCCGGAGGACTTGTTCCCTGAATTTTTCCGCCCTTAAAAATTCCACGACCTCCACCGGGTTTGAACCCGCGTACCACGAGTCATGAGGTAGATATTATGTAGCGCCATATGATAGGCCAAATGATGAAGTGGATTGGAAGGGCACGGTTATGTCCTACTTGTGGTATTTCCCCGAAAATTTCTTGTAGGGACTGAGGAAAAGTAACAAAAATTTCATTAAGAATAACAGGTATTCCTGTCGAGTTTCGAACAGAGAACTTTTAGGATACAAGTCTAGAGATTTTCTGCTAGATCAACCTGTTTGATGTGATTCAGTGCAGTCTGGTAGAAGTTCAGCGATTTTCATCCGAAAGATGGAGATCTTCTACCAAATATTCCGCTAGATAATGCTCTTCAGGAAGTTCTGATCAGATGAAGATCTCTCTATCTATTCATCCGTCCGCCTTTCATTCTTTAATTATATGCACTGTGAGTAGGACTCCTTGGACGGGGGATCGGCCATTCGCAAGGCCGCTACTCACATGCAGAACAACACGAACACAGAACAAACGCACAGAGACATCCATGCCTTAGTGGAATTCGAACCCACGATCTGGCGTTCAAGCGAACAAAGACAGTTCATGCCTTAGACCGCGCAGCCACTGTGATGGACCCAAAAGAATTATTTGGTGCTCAAAAGCCCTGCAACACACATTTGTTTTGTTGGACAGTTACTTACTTCACCCTTCTAGTTAGCTAGTTTGTTTCTTGTTACTTGGTTACTTGGTTTCATATAACCGGGCCGCGCCAAAGCTCAAGCGGTTAGTTGCTGGCTTCCCACCGCGGCGGCCTGGGTTCAATCCCGGGTCTGGTCAAGAGGGATTTGTGGCGGACAAAGTGGCGCTGGGGCAGGTTTTCTCCGAGTACTTCGGTTTCCCCTGCCAATCTTCATTCCACCAATTGCTCCACAATCACCCTCACCTATCATCTGGGGCTGGTACAATAGGCCAGAAGTGGCTGCAGTACAAGGGACTTAGTCCCACTCCACTAGCAATAAAGAAAATAGTTTCACTTAAACTCCGCGAAAATTATACATCTGAGGTTGTAGTCAGTCACGAGCAGAGGCAACTACGGTGAACTGTGAGACAAAACTTCTGTAAAGCCATCGGTACACAAAGCGTGTCCTGAAACACTTTTATTATACAGTCTAGAGCATGAACAAACTGACCTATTTAATAATTACATGTTAAAAGACTATATATTCGTAGCTGTCAGATAAAAACCAGAGTTTCATTTGGCACCACGGAACTTCGTGACAGCTCCAGTTTTACAGATCTCGCATAGCATATAAGCCGCTACTGAAAAACGGACATTTAAAAATATAAAATGAAAGGCATGACTGAGGCAACATTTATGGTAAGTTACACATTTAACTACTTTAATTAAGCATTGTGAAATCCACGTTTTATAAGAGCTTCATTTCACAAGAAACCTATAGCTAGTCGCAGGAATTTGAATACCAGCATTTGCATATTAATTACAGATATACCGCGTTATGTGTGACTTCGAAGAATGTTTTCATTTTAATGAGATCAATTAATTTAGACTGATTTCAGTTACTAGAGCTGACTCTATTGAGAACTGCCTGCTGACTGACACAGCGAGGTGAAGAAAGGTCGAGCAATTGCTTTGCGGGTTGCAGAGCAGGAATGTAGGTGGAAGAAGGGAAAACTATATTCAAATTATGTGATTTCACTCAGTGAGGCTATCGAGGAGGCAACATAAATCGTGGAATATCCACAGTTCTATTACGTTGTGTAACCCTTCACATCACGGTGGTTGCTACACGTATCATCTGTTTTAAGAGATTGAAAATTTACAGTCTCTCCACAGAGTGTGTTTATGTGAATCGTATCATTTTTCACAATAAACAACGACTTTTTCATAAACTGACTGTCTGACTGTTGAATTGCTGCTGGCCCTCGCCAGCATAGTGATACTTAGTTCCGAGTCCCATTGATCTAATTTTCTTATTTTGCCGCCTGACGGCTCTGGGAGCCCCTTTCTTCATAAGCTGCATTAACCGATTTATCTTTATAATGGAGACGTAATGTGTTTTCTGTGAGTTTTCAACTGAATTTTTATGTGTAGAGTGAGATAAAGGAACATGACTTTTTCAAAATTATATAAAGCAGTGAAATTTTATTTTCATTTCTTAATTTATTGTTACAAAATGAATGAAAAGTGAATACCATTTTATTCCACGTACATTTCATTACGTCTCTGCTTATTTCGTTTTGAACAGCACGTCACTAAAATGTTGCCCATCACTGCGTACACACTCTTCCAACCTGGCTCACAGGTTTCCCGGTGCTCGCCTCGCCATATTTTCCAGTATTGCTGAAATTTGCTTCCGAATTGCGGTCTTCAGGTCACTGAGGGTCGTGGCCTAGTGGTGTGCACTTTTGCTTAAAGGCACCCCCAAAGGGAGAAATCACAAATAGAGAGATCAGGAGAACTTGCAGGCCATGGAAGCTCGCCTCGAATTGAAATAACATGCTCTGGAAATATTTCCCGAACGATACTCTGACTGTATGGGCAGTTACAACATCTTGCAGGAACCACATGGTCGAGAGTTCAGTTCTGGTGCGAGGAAGTTCCATAACTTTCAACACAACGAACAGACGTGACTGTAACTGCACACCCAACTTACTCTTCAAAGAAACGAGGGTCTACGAATATATCTCCAAAGTTTGCCACTCCTATCCGCCAGTCACGCGCGCGCTGTGAAGAGACCGTTGTTGGAACTGCAGTGGAGTTTCTTCTGCCCAGTAGCGAAAATTCTCTCTGTCGACAGAAGCAGAAGTGTGCTTCTTCTGTCATACGGATAATGACATCGTCCGACAAAATTCAGATCAAACGGTCAGCTGCCGTGCTATAGTTTGTGATGTCACGGTCGCTTAACTCTTGCACCAGCGCCATTTTGTACAGACAGAAATTTATATCCTTGTGTAAATTTCTCCTCACCCTCCGATCGGATATTCTTGGAGCAACAAAATGTCTCCTGGCTGCACGCCTATGACTGCCTCACAGCCTCAACGTCCTATGCCGATCGCACTGTACGAGTATGCACACTGTCTCGTGGTCTCTTTTTCACTGCAGAAGCATTTGTTCTGAAGTTTTTTTTACCAATAATTGTATGGCATTGCGACAAGATAATTTTCCGTCACGAGCAATATTGAAATGCTTGAGAAATATTTGCTGCTTTTTGATAAGAGCTTCACCAGTTAAAAGAAAATCAGCAACAAACGCATGATGTTGCAATCTCCACTTCTCCACTGCTCCGTGCCTACTGCAGCGGCATCAGTTATGCTAGCAAACATAATGATCCCCCCTTTTCATCCTCAGAGGTTACCAACATAACGCATTTTAAAAATCGTCAGGTTCCTTTGCCGCACTTTGCTTATTTAGAATAAATTCAGCCTTCAAATGATCAAAAATAAATTGTAATGAACAGGGCGCTCTAAGTCAGAAAGGAGTCCCATAGCCGGACTACAAACTGGAATATTTTCTGAAGCTGCAGTATAAATAAAATTTTTAATATCTATAAAATTGTTATTTTATTAATTTTACATCAAGTGTATAAATTCAACAATTTTATTGTCAAAGTCAAGAGTATGAACCTTGTAATTAAAGCAATCTTTTGTCATTTTCACATTATTTCAGCACATATTTATGCGTAATTATACCACATTTTCTTGCAGCTTATGGTAGCAGTGTCAGTACGTACAGTTTCAGCCCAACTGCAGTTGGGTGTTGGAATTTCTTCTGATGCTACAACTCGATACAGGGCACAGAACATTAAGGCAATGGAAAAGCAAAATGTACCTTCTGCTCGCACCAATCAGCTAAGATTCCCAGATCCACTCAGCTGTTCTTCATACTACTTAATGGAATCACTGGGCAGTGGCACCATCATTCGTATGACTTGTCCTAATGCATTAATCTTCGAACAAAATAGTCGTAAATGTGTCTCAGATAAAAATGCCTGTGATCTACCCATAATTAATCCCATAGTTCTACCATCATCGGGCGAGTGTAATGGTTTTGGTTTCGCATGTCTAAATTTTAACTCTTTTAAATACTGTGCTACAAATAATGTACCAATTCTAGATTACAAAACCTGCCCGAGTGGTTATATCTGTCTTATGCACAAAACGACTCCATGCCACCCATACAAACATACATACCCGGCCATATAAAATATTCAGAGAAGCTCTGAAATTAATTATCAAGTGGTTGTTTCGATGAACAAACATGGGGCTACACGGTGTAACATCCCTGAAGACAGTGATTTTCAACATATGTTACGTTTCTTTAGAGAGGCGTGAAGGAAGTTCATGCAAAGCTGTGGCAAGACGAAGGGAATATCTGCTCAGTCTCATGAATATACATAATGACAGGTCTCGTGTGTGTGTGTATGAGGCGTCAGCATCGACGGCTCCATGCATCTAGATAAACATCAAGGTCGATCATGTCATGAAAATCCAGTAAACATATTAATAAAATTAAAATTTGTGTTAAAGTATATAGTGGACCGACCAATGACCGGTACGAATATATTAGACAGATTTCTTTTGTGGATACATGTTTAGATGTAACAATATAATTTAATATACTGTCACGTGTTGGGTGTTTGTAACGCGAGTTACTAGTATCCAGTATGAGTATGAGTTACGAGTATTAAGAGTGTCTGTCGAAGACAGTGGAAGTTGCATGAAAGCTTTGGTTAAAGCAGTAATTGTGATACTGCAGTTGGCAGTAATTGTGAAATTGTGAACCGTGTAAGTGTTAGAGCGAGTGTTCAATAAATTCGCTAAGATCCAAAACGGCGTGAAGTTATTTATCGCTTTACAAACACCCAACACGTGACAACATTTTAATCACGTAGTGTGAAGATAAGGATAAATCTGGTTTTGTTATGATTGTTGCTTTATTCACAAATAATTGTAAGATGTTTATCGCTTAGGACATGAACAAGAAAGATGTGTAAGGGCCAAGGCTATGCCTTATACCATAAAATCATTGCAAATCTGTATTTAAACAAAGGTTCTGTTCAGTTTCAGAAATGGCTGAATGAAGCTCTGGAGCTTCCTCTAGTGCTATATAATGGACAATGTCGAGGTAATGCGTGTACTTTTAAATATCACGTCAGAAGATTACAAACAGAAGGAACTGCATTCAGAGTTTATCGGGAATCTGCCAGTAGCGAAGGAAGAAATAGTGTGCAAACAATGGGAGGGGCAAATCAGCTCATACTCGCAGTAAGTTGTGCAGAAATCACGCTCACGTTTGTAAGATTTGAGGTTTTCACGGCGGTGACTATGAAGAATGCCGTCATCTGGGATGTGGCGTCGTGTAGGTCTTCTGTGAACCACTGCAGAATGCAGCCACGTGTTCACGCTGGATACCCTGAAGATTGAGGCGATACGTTCCTTGGAAACGTTTTGCGTGCAATAAGGACATTGATCTTTCAGCATGAAAGAACAATATGGATGGATGGTGTATGACAGAATGGGGAGAAGAATGCGTGGAGCTAAGGCGGAGGCCGTAACAGGAAGCTGGAGAAACCGCGTAATCAAGATTTTCATAATTCGTGTCCGTAAACAAGCATCTTTAAGAAGATCAAACCAAAGAACCTGAGAAGAAAGAGACATTATGTGGGAGATGAAAAACGCGTATACACATTGGAAGTTCGGAGCTTGAATGAAGTCAAATCGAATACTTCGCTGTAAGTGGAAATATAATTTTGAACTGACCTGAAAGATTCAAAACGCTTCTATCTTTTGAGATACAAAGCCGAGTATTCCTGTGTAAGTTATCTGATGCTCCGAAGAAACACGTCAACTCCATCTTCAGATCTGAAAACTTACGTCAAGCTAGAAGCCAGGATGGAGAAAGTGACATATTCCCAAAGAATGTCGGTTACATTTCACCAGACTTACTTACTTACTTCTGGAGCTGAGCTCTTCTCGAGGAGAAGCCAAATCTGCAGCTACTCAAGAATTTCCCAGGATTTTATGGAAGCCGAAGGTTCATTGCTGTTTTCACAAAGGCCATCCACTGGTCTCTATCCTGAGCCAGATCAATCCAGTCCATACTATCCCATCTTATTTCTGTAAGATCCATTTTAATATTGTTCACACACCTACGCTTTGGTCTTCCGAGTGGTCTCTTTCCTTCTTACTATCCCACCAATATCCTACATGCATTCCTCTTCTCCCCCCTTTTCACCAGACTACACAGCGTTATATATACCATAACAGAGACCATTTCATGACCACTGATGTGAGAACTTCAAATCCTACTTTAAGAAACACTGTGTGGAGATATGACGACAATCCTATTGGATGAGGAACGCTCAATGTATACGAGTGACCGAAAGTGAGCTTCAAACTAATGCAGAAATATAGAAATATATTAAAGAAATCTCGGTATTAAAACCACTGCAGAATAGTGTTAATACTTATCCCTAGACTAACGATATAGCAAATGAAGGCAGAGAGATAGTATTCATTTTTGCAAGACCTTAGTATAATCTTATATAATTGTGCAATCTCCTCTGCGAACCCACTTTTAGACTCAGAGAATATACGTTCCAAAGTGCACAATATTTTCACTTATTTCCTAAATAAAGGGAAAATCCTGTACATGGAATTAACAACTATAACCCAACATAACGTCTTACAAATCACATTCGAAAACCACGTCGGCCTTGCTCATTAGCTGACGAACACTTGATAGAAACCGAGGTAAAGTATTGCCTCTACTCCTGCCTTTGGATGACTGTCATTATACAGGGCGTTCAACCTTCGAGGAAACCTGGGAGCAGTGCCCAGCGGACACAACATTTGTCACAGATTGCAGCTGTAACTGCCGAGAACAGAATGAGTCATTGGTTCAGATAACTGCGTGACGTCAGGTGATCTGATACATTTTCTGTAAGTTTTTTCTTGCAGAAGTTTCGACAATAAACACACGCTGTTTAATAGTGAATTCATTTCAGTATAAACGTCGACCGCCTAACGACACCTCTAACAAAGAGTGGCTGTTAATGCGACTTACTTCAGTGACAAGCTCAGTCCATCTGACGGCGCGAGTTTATCAGCGCTAATAACTCATTCTGACATCGGTAGTCACAGCAGCATTCTGTGAGGAAAGTTGTGCCCGCTCAACCTTGTTGTCAGATTTCCTCGATGGTTGAACGCATTGTAATTTCAAGTTTCTTGCTACTAGTGATTAGCTTTCTAACCCAGTAATCAACAGATAACGGAACAATCAAAGCGTTGATATTAGAAGCAAAATGAATGACAATAATGCTTGCAAACTGAAATGTAGTGCCGTAATTTGGAAGCGATTTGATTGCAACATTCATGACAACTCCAGGTCATTGCTGTGAATCACGCCACAGTCTTTTCAACTAGCCATCAGTGTACTCCGAGCTCTAGCAACTACGGNGTGTTAATACTTATCCCTAGACTAACGATATAGCAAATGAAGGCAGAGAGATAGTATTCATTTTTGCAAGACCTTAGTATAATCTTATATAATTGTGCAATCTCCTCTGCGAACCCACTTTTAGACTCAGAGAATATACGTTCCAAAGTGCACAATATTTTCACTTATTTCCTAAATAAAGGGAAAATCCTGTACATGGAATTAACAACTATAACCCAACATAACGTCTTACAAATCACATTCGAAAACCACGTCGGCCTTGCTCATTAGCTGACGAACACTTGATAGAACCCGAGGTAAAGTATTGCCTCTACTCCTGCCTTTGGATGACTGTCATTATACAGGGCGTTCAACCTTCGAGGAAACCTGGGAGCAGTGCCCAGCGGACACAACATTTGTCACAGATTGCAGCTGTAACTGCCGAGAACAGAATGAGTCATTGGTTCAGATAACTGCGTGACGTCAGGTGATCTGATACATTTTCTGTAAGTTTTTTCTTGCAGAAGTTTCGACAATAAACACACGCTGTTTAATAGTGAATTCATTTCAGTATAAACGTCGACCGCCTAACGACACCTCTAACAAAGAGTGGCTGTTAATGCGACTTACTTCAGTGACAAGCTCAGTCCATCTGACGGCGCGAGTTTATCAGCGCTAATGACTCATTCTGACATCGGTAGTTACAGCAGCATTCTGTGAGGAAAGTTGTGCCCGCTCAACCTTGTTGTCAGATTTCCTCGATGGCTGAACGCATTGTAATTTCAAGTTTCTTGCTACTAGTGATTAGCTTTCTAACCCAGTAATCAACAGATAACGGAACAATCAAAGCGTTGATATTAGAAGCAAAATGAATGACAATAATGCTTGCAGACTGAAATGTAGTGCCGTAATTTGGAAGCGATTTGATTGCAACATTCATGACAACTCCAGGTCATTGCTGTGAATCACGCCACAGTCTTTTCAACTAGCCATCAGTGTACTCCGAGCTCTAGCAACTACGGCCACAAAAGGCTGGATGACTTCTGATGTTCTCATACCTTGTCAATGAAGCGTAGGGCCAATGCAAGAAGCTACTCTGTGTGGGCGGGGGTAGGATAAGTGGGGTGCATGTCCCAACCCCAACACTGATGAAGGGGTGTAAACATTGAAGGCTAAATGCGTCTGGATACATATCAAGGTAAAATTTTAGCAGAAAGAGAAAGCAGAAAATGTAATAAAACGAAACTTGCATCGAAATGTAACGTAGCCCAGTAATTTCGGGTAATGAAATTGGTGAGACAGATCCTCTCTGTTGACATGATTTTATTTACAGTGTGGAGATAATAACCGGATAGATCTCGTTCTGTTACCACTGTCACTTTATTTATTCACAGATTTCTATATTATGTTGCTAATTCGTGATATGACATTGAAAGCAAAAATAAAAATGTGCAAACCCCGAGACTGAGCATTGTGTTCCTGTATAATTGTAAAGCCTTATTCACACAAAGTTCCAGCTCAGTTTCTGACGTATCATTTGCAGAAATGATAAACAGAAAATCTGTCCTTTCCGCAACTACTGTAAGTACGTATATGGAAATACAGCCAGGTTACGCGGTTACATTGAGAGAACGCAGAAGTTTGCAACAGAAGGAACTGCACTGACAGCACGTCAGAAATCTGCCAGTATTGTAGCACGAAACGTGTGTACACAATGGGACGTGAGAGTCAGTTCATACTAGCGGTGAGTTGTACAAGCAGCTTGCTATATTTAGGTTCTTCTTCGAGATCTCAGGTTATGAAGAAGCGAACATTACTGTGTTCTTGGGGCTGTGACAACGAATTTTCTCCGAAAGTTATCAAACGGAGTTGCCGTAGTTTCGGAGGAACTTCCTCTCTCCGTGTACATGTGGATGGAGGGAGCAGGGGACTACATTTAATTTTGCATTCATCAAAAAATACACATGAGAAATTAGATTTTCATATGTCTGAAATTTCATATTGCGGTCTCTGAGCTATGATAAGTTTCATCTGGTAAGCGCTTACCAAAGTTAAGGAGGAAAGAACGCTGCGTCAATTTCCAGTGCCGAACTTAAATTCTGAAGAAGGAGGCAGTATCTACCACAGAGTACAGCGTTTATACCTCCGAACGCGGCAGCAGAATGTAGGCTTTACTGCCATTCTATTATAATTCTTCTTCAATTAACTTGTTGTTTACATGGGTGTGGAACATTAATATTCAGTTTATGCATAGGTTATAGATTAATGGTGTATGGTAATACTGCAATGAGAATATTACCACCAAGGACTGAAAAGGTAAAATGCTAATACAGAAATTCGCGTAAAAATGAAATTCATATTTCGATAATTTCTTCAAATAATATTCATATATATAAATATATATTGATTTTTTTTTTTCAATTTACCTAATACTTCCAGCCTCACTATGGCCCTGGGATGGACTCAGCCTCTAACAGAAATGAGTTTCAGGAATCTTCGTGGAGCAAAAGGCGGCCGGCGCGTAACACTAACAACCTTACCGCCATCTGTGAGCCGATTGCCTAGAAATTGTGGAAGCCTAAACATCTCATAATCCTATGGGCCTTCACGGCCTCTTACAGAGAGAGATTTGCCTTTTTATATGTAATAATAATAATTTCTGAAGTTGGAAAATAATTACGAAACCTCCGTTTGCAGGTCCTGATTGCAGCTTCTGTACATTTGGCCTGTGACGCTGTAGAAAGATACCCAGATCCACTCGACTCCAAGAAATATTATCTTCGGTACTCGGATAACAGTATCTATAGCCAAACCTGTCCTGGTAACCTAACCTACGAATACCCCGTACAGTTGTGTGTTCTGAAAGCTACTTCATGTTCTTCAGTGAAGCCAGTTCTTAGAGCACTGACAGCTAACCAATGTGGTTGCGAGACTGGCTTCTATTGTAATTCTATTTATAATTTTACATACTGTACGTATGATGGAATAAAAATTGTAAATAACTTTGCCTGCCCGACAGGTATATGCCGTATGAATAATACAAATCCGTGTGTTTAAAGATAACAGTATTGTAATCATAAGATCACTCAGTCAGTAGCTTCATGTAGCCATTGTGAAAAATCTGTGCGTGTATGAACAATATTGAATATAATTGAAACTGTAAGGTATATTCAGTTTGTATGACTGGAGTACTATTACCTCCTGGGTTGAAACCTATTGCATATTGAAAACAACGATATATATATATATATACATAACCTGCAACATATTGAATATCTCATCTTCTGGTAGAGGTGAGTAATCTTATGGGTCCCCGATCTTCGAAGAGAAGCAGATCCGGATTCCGAAACGTCGCCTTTGGTATAAAATTCAGATTACATATAATATTAATTACAACTGGAATTTTCGGCCTTTATCGAAATATTCGTAAAAGAACTCTAAGATATGTATTAGATCTAAATGTCTGTAAGGATAACATATTAATACAATTATTGAGTTTTTGGACATTATCCATTATTCTGTTCTTTATTTAAAACACTGCGTTTTAGATACTGGATTCTGTCAGTGTCTTCACGAAAAAGTCTACTCGACTCGGCTCAATCGCTAAAAGTACTAGACCGCACTCCCGGTCCGGAAGTGGTACACAGAATTCAGTCTCCGAAAATTTGATAAAAAAAGGATGATAATGTCTAATAATTCAATAATTTTGTAAGATGCAAGTTTCTGAACCTTTCCACTTAACGAATCTGTAAGCTATAAGCAAAGCATGAAGCATATAAGATTTTAAAATATGGTAGCGTCTTCACGTCTTACATTTTACAGATGTGTCAGTTCTGTATTACATTTATTACAATAAAGATTATATATATTATTTCATCAGTTGAGTACTGACTTCTATTTCAGTTACATGAGAATTCACCATCAGTCATTTATCAACCCTACATCACCCCCTCGTTGGTGTCTCCACCTTATCGTGGTGAGGGTGTTTGAGTATGCCAAGGACCCTGAGAGCTATACCAGCGGTAGCGTAGCTACTGGCAGGGCCTCCCTTGCTGGACAGGTCAAAGGGTAGGCATCAGACGAAGAGAGACACCGAAAACTGATGCCGGAAGCAGCGTCATCAGCGGCGACTTGAAGCACAGAGAAAATGATGCTCGAGATGGTTCAAGTTCGTATAGCAACAGGCGTGAATGGCTGTTGTACTGCGATGTGGAAAGCAAATGGAAAAACTACCACATTATCACTTTTCCTGGATAGTCTCTTTCCAAAAACAGAAGATCGCATTAAATGGAGAAACTGTTTTGGAAGAGGCTGTGGACCTGTCGTCTGACAGATTACTGATGAATGAACATGCAATTAAGAAATGTTTCTGTTACCCCAAGAAAGAGCGCTCTGTTTGAGAGTAGGGTGTTGAGGAAACTGCACGGATGTGAGACTGAGGGCGTAATAGAAGCCTGAGTAAAAAAGTGAAAAGTAAAGCTATCCCTGTACCAGGCCGTGAAGGTCCATAGGGATGTGAGACGTTGAGGGTCCCGCATTATCTAGACAATGGGCTCATAGATGGCGGTAAGGTTGTCAGCCTTACGCGCCGGCCGCGTTTTACTCCCCAGGAAAATTATTTAATTAATTCCCGGTACTCATTTCTGTTAGAGGCTGAGAGGGCCATAGTGCGGAAGACCTTATCGGGACTTGAACCCGCGTCCTTCCGGCTTGTAGCACAGCCCCTCAACCAACTACGCTACTGCGTGCTACCCCACTAGCAATAAACAAATTGTAATAATCATACCAACTGCACTGATACAGTAACTGGACGGAATGTGTAGCTTTTTAACGTTTGAGCAGTCAGTAGGTTTACATGAAGCTTCAATCTTGCTTTAAATATTTAACAGAGATATTAAAAAGTACAGCTTATACAGTATTTACAGCAGGAAGTGCATAGAGCTAAAAACTGGAACAATTTAGATAGACTCATTCGGACGGACCTACACCGATATGTTTGCAGATGAAGATGCATTGTTCCAAAAAGACCCTGAATAAGTTGTAGAATTTTGTTCATCCTTAGGCATATATGGGACATAAATATTCCCTTTATAATGGGGAAAACATACGACTACTATAGAAATAATTCTTATTTAAACATGGGACTGGAATCTTGGTGAAGTGAGTGTTTACATGAATTATATAACTTCCTGAGGCCAGGTATACATATATACTAAATAGAGTCATATACTGTAAAAATTAATCTTACAGTGACGGAGTTAATAAACATTCTCAACCCACTCGTCCATCATTCAATGTAACACATTTGGAACAGAATGTCCTTGTTTCAGTACTGGAGTTTGGAACCGCACCCCTCTTCTAATTGTCTTTGTCATAGCAGTTCTTTTTTGCATCGGTCCTACGATTGAGTGACAAAATACTTGACATCTGTGCTTGCGACGAGCTGATCACCCGCCCAAGGAGTCCTACCGTATGTCTAAGATCTAGTAAAACCGAAGTGAACGGAGAGTTTCATGGAGGTAGCCCTGGGCCCAAATGAGGGCTGTAGCGCCAAAGAAATAAAAATTAAGGAAAACAGGCTAAGTATTATATAAAATATTTTATTTTATTAAATGAAATACAACACAACAAATATAATGTCTTCAGAATGCTGCTATCTCTCTCTTTCTCGGGTAATTTAACCAGTAGTTAACTATTCATACACGTATTTCAGTTTCATTACAAGTTTGGCTTTAAGAGTCCCTATTATGAAGTTTGTTTTTACAATGTATTTTTACTAGCACTGGGCATTTATAAATCTGTCTTCACTTCCGTCTTCTGGCAAGAAGGAAGCCCATAACTTCACAACCTTTTGTCAGAAAACGGATTCAGAACAGCTCTAAATCCTTGTTTAGTACGAAACCCAGGAAATGGATAATGTCAAACACACAGAATGAGTACACCTTACAGATATAATTATGTATATTCATCTAACAGTACAGTTAATGATGTATAAAGTGTTATGCCATGCATATATTTCAGGGTACCGATAGAGGGACCTTATATTGACGTGTATATAAGGTTGTTACGCAGGGCACGGATTGTTACCTGCTCCGCACGCCGGAATCATATTCGTACTGCCTGCCGGGCAAGCTTTGTTATTTACAATTCTTTTATGGTCATACGTGCAATATGTAAATGTATTATCTGTATTACAATAGTATCCAGCAGAGCTAGCACACGCATCCCCACGTCTGTATGTAATATCTGGCCTGTCGTCTTGACAGCTACCTTCCTGAACACATAGCTTTGCGCTGTCTTCGAAGACTAGACCATTGGGACAGGTTAGGTGGGAGAAGGTAGCATCCCTGTTGCGCACGTAATATTTCAAGCAGCTCAGTGGATCCGGGTACCTTTCTAGTGCGATAGAAGAAGAAAGTGCAGACGCTGCGATCACAGTCTGTAAAGAAAATATTTTTTCATCATTTATTGATATGTGCGAAATTAGGGCCTGGAAAGGTCAGTCAATATAGCGACTAGATTACGGGTATGGACAACCGAGGTTCGATTCTAGACAAGGATAAAGATATTTCACGTTAGAACCCAAACCGTATCCGAGGCCCACCCAATCTCCTATTTAATGAGCATCAGCTGCCTTGTCTCCTAGTGTAAAGCGGTACATGCCTGAAGCTGACAGTTCACCTCCATCTTGTGCCGAAGTTAAGAAGGATGGAGCTATAACTCCAATCCCCTGTATTCCTAAAGGATATAGTGCTTCTAATATTATAATATTATATTTCAGCAACCTGTGGCACTGATGCATCACTCGTTCACTTATTTCAATCTCCAGTGTTACGTAAACTTTTATTTTAAAATGTCATTACAATTACAATTACAATTAAACTTCTTAAAATGTCATTAGAATCGTATTTTATTTTACTATTGCGATATGTTTCGGCCTTATAAAGCCATCCTCAGGCAACAGCTAATAATTAAACCATCCGCACTGTATCAGCTCCTATGTTACATGCTAATACTGCACGTTGTAATTGCATGAGAATGTATGCCCATATTTTACTCACGATACTTCCATGTCGCGGCGTCCACGTTATGCATCCTTTGCGCGTAGCTTTTCCTATTCGGGCGTGTATTTCTTCTACTTAATCGATAAAAGTTTAAAGGAAATTGTAATGACATTTTAAAATAAAATTTTATGTTGCATTAGAGACTGAAACAAGTGGACTAATGCTTCATTATATATTTAAGTGCATGGATAATCTTCCTGTGCGAAATCAATTTTATTTAATTTAAATCTCGAAAACTTTCCCTCATATAATTTGAGCACATATGTTATACACGGTATTCTATGAGGAGTATGTTTACCGGTCAATAGCGTTACTAGCTTTACTCGGTACAAACGAGATCCTGTATAGGGACGTCTCTCTTCAGTGTTTGTCAGTTGACGCACTCTTTTCAGTTTGAGATGCAAAGTTTGAAGGTAATTTAACGATGTGTGACAGTCCAAACCTTTTACAATTCTCCATGGGACGCTATGGTCCTCTTTAGCCATTTCAGTAGGGTGACTGGTTTATTGGGGAGACCGATTCATTAGCATGTTATGACTTACTTTTCGCATCTGGACAGAAACAACTGCCTCATTTTGTTACCTGCAGTTTGGGTGACGACAATGTGCAATGTCTTTTATTTTTGGCCTTACGTAAAGATGGTTTTAATCAGTCATTATACCTAAACATCGGAAGAAACACACTGAATTTCCACAAAAATATCTCATGTCGAATTTTACCAGAATTATTTGTACTCACGCGGTTCACGCGTGTTTATCTCCTTTGTAACCGTGCCACTGCCGTGCTGCCTATTTAAATATGATTAATGTTATTAATTTGAAATTTAATTGTTTGAATGTAAGGGCAGGAACAAGTGTAGTGAGACTTAGGTCCATCCTTGTATTTAAGAGTTAGCGCCTTCCCACGCTTACAGCAGAAACAGGGAGATACCCGTTGAGGATTCTATTAAGGGGAAAGTTACGTAAAGAATAGCTAAAGAAATCTTTTGTGAATTCTTTACTTGACATTTTCTACATGCCATATTTTAGGAGAGTGATAGTTTTACGATCCCAAGCCACGCTGTACATTCGTCACTTTTTTGACAGGAGTTCTTTAAGTAGTTCTATGTAATCGTCTTCTTTTTGGACTGCAATGTACCTTCCCAGCGTCATCGCACTGATACGCAATATGCAGAACCTGTAGATGTACTCCTATGGCTGTAAATTCTTACAACAAACATAAGCAAGTTCGGAAGGCGCCCTATGGATTACATTACATAGAAATGTATTTGTGCTTTCAGACGTGTCAGTAAGGTTTGGAAACGTCGTTATATCAGTAACTAACCTGCTTCTGTTGCTTTTCTAGTTCCACTGATTGCACGGAGATTCACAGTTCTGAAGGAACCAGAAGTCACTCAGCTGGTCGAGAGTTTCTCGCCTTATGTGCAAGTGGAACTGTCATTACCTCCTTCACAAATGTCCATCACTGATTCATTCCTAAGCCATATAAATCCAGTCCGCATTTGAATAACCCATTTCTTAAGGCTACATTTCAATATGGCCCTCCAATTTACGTAAGTTCTGCAAGTGTTTCGTTCCCTTCTGGTTTCCTATTGAAGTGTTGTGTTCATTTCTCGCCCGTCCCATGTGCTATGTTCTCCCCCTATCATCTTGTACTTTTAGTTTTCTGGTAATGCTGGAAGCAGATTTTGAATTTTGTATTCCTTCACTGTGCAATATTCTCTGGCCTCCTGTTACTTACTCTCTCTTAGATCAAAATTTTCCTTATCACCTTGTAACAGACGGCCGTCCTCTCTCTTTCCTTAACTTTAGGAGTCAACGTCCTCATCCACAAGAAGTAGGAAACTTTAAGAACTGTTACCCTCAATAAAACGTGTTCCGCCGTGGTCCTCTGGGTTACGGCAGAATGTAGCCTGGTATGTATTCTCCATCATTTCAAAGGCATTTTTTGCCACCATCTTCAAAGCACAGCTTCAACCGAGAATATGGACCCAGTATGTTCCTCTGAAACGTTGGCAACCGCTTATGAGACTACGCATGTCCTATCTCAGAGACCGTAATTTGAATTGTCACAGCTGTACAAGCCGGAAGGTCGCGGGTTCAAGTCCCGATGAGGTCATTGGATTTTTTTCAATTGACCTAATCCTTCTGGCCGCACTATGGCCCTGGGGTCGACTCAGCCTCTAACAGAAATGAGTACAAGGAAGTAATTAAATAATTTTCCTGGGAGTAAAGCGCGGCCGGCGCGTAAGACTGACAAATTTACCGCCATCTTTGAGCCGATTGTCTAGAAAATGTGGGACCCTCAACGTCTCACAACCCTATGGGCCTTCACGGCCTTTTACAGGGATAGCATTTCCTTTTACTTGTTACAGCTTTGAGGACGTCTCGCATATACGAGTACCATCACTTCATGAAATTAAACGCAGTCTTGTGCCGCCTCCTCTTTCAGGTAAATGAAAACAGCAAGTTTCACAAGAAATACAGTATCCCTTTTGGTGTCTTTCGGATAATATTTTTTGTTTTGTGTCATAGCCCAGAACAATAGAGACGGATTTATCTCTTGACAATTGTAGAAATCACACATACATGCAGTTGAATTAACAACTAAAGACTTACCGCTCTCTGTAAAACTCACCGCAATTATCATGTGATTTTCACGGCCCATTATGCGCACACGATTACTTCTTTCAGAACTGGCTGAAGCTTGATGTAATGCTGACAAAATTTCTTATGTTGTTGACTTGTATGGCGGTGTCTGTAATGTGTTCCCATTACCGGGATATCATCCATTCTTTATGTGACGTAAATTGAAGAAGCACCTTCACGTGACCCAGGCTTTACCCTGGTTTTGAGGCACAATGCACAACATCGATCTTGACACATTTTTCCACTTTCATGCTCAGTATCGGAGGAAACGGTATCTCTCAATGTTTATGAACAAACAAAGAGATAGGCTGCGAACGTGAGGTGTAAGCTTCCGAGACAAAACACCCCGGACAGACATACATTTATGAAAGTGGACGACACCCCGTGTGAGGAGAAATAAAATACATCAAAATAACGTGGGTATAATAGAAACTTTAATGGATTTCATCTGGTTTACCTTGAAAAGAGAACTACAGCGTGTGATTTTAACACGGACTAAGACAGTGTAGCAGTTTTAACATAATTTCAAAAAATATTTGTAACATATGAAGACACCTGAAGATGGCCGTTTGGGGCCGAAACATGTGGTATCAAAGTGTATAATGTTAAACTAAAATTAAAATTAAGTAGTTAATAAACAAGTGTTGCAATATTGACGGACGATAAATACATGGACGTTAAGTTAAACAATTGCAACAGGATGCTGAAGTACAGAAGTCTTATGAAAAATTTATTCAAAAATTTAAAAATAAATATCCAACTGTACATGGACTAGGAAGACGGAATCACAGAGGTCAAATGCTTATTGACTTTTGTGAACGAAATGGATTGATTGTTACCAACACTTGGTTCAAGAAGCCAAAGAGAAGAATTTACACATGGAAGGCACCTGGGGATTGGAAGAGGCATCAGCTGGACTACATCCTTGTGAAACATCGATTCAGAAACAGTGTGAAGGATGTGAAGACGCTTCCTGGGGCAGACATTGACTCTGACCACAACTTGCTGGTTGCCAAGTTCCGAACCAGGTTGAAGA
>NW_019720705.1:1984189-1986771 GCF_002891405.2 Cryptotermes secundus | reverse complement strand
TTTTGAAAAACAAACAGGACGGTTTTCAGAAAAAAAAAGACGATAGATAATGTCCAAAAACTTAAACATATGTAGAGAGACAGACAGAAAAGTGATCACGTAAGCCTATTTTAATATTTTTGGAAACAGCAATAGTAGGCTCAAGAAGGAACGAATGCTGTAACATTTGAATCCTCTGTATATGAGGCTGTTGTTTATACGAGTATATTATAAAAGACCTTACATCTTAACTAGGTGAAATTTGGGCCCCAAATCTTACTATATATTCGAAGTAAGGCAGTCAGCTCTTGCAAAGATCAAGACAAAGTTCAGCATCAAATTTTCCTCTAGCGTCACCACCATTTGTTGCTGAACCCTGTTTTGACCTTTGCAGTACCCGACAGTCTTACCCCGATACGTGGTACTGTGATGTACAGAAATAAATATTAACATTAAAGCAAAGTTATATAGATATTTCCAACTCAAAATTTTACCTGCATCAGCTTCAATAACACAGACAGGCACACCAAACAAAATCTTCTTTGTTCTGTTATTCTAAGACCGTCTCTGTGGTCTAGTGGTCAGAGTTCCTGACTACAGATCCAGAGGTCCGGGTTCGATTCCCGGCACTATCAGATTTTCTGAGAAGTAATGGGTATGGAACGGGGTAGACTCAGCCTCGTGAGGATAATTGAGGAGCTATTTCTAGGAAATAGTGGCTCCGGTCTAGAAACCCGAAATTATCGGCCGTGGGGATTCGTTGCGCTGACGTATCTGCTAAAGTTGGCACTAACTTCGCCACCAAGCAGCGGTCGCTCGGTCGGTGTATTTCACTTGCGGATTAAACCCACGGAGTTTGTTTTGTTCTGTCATTCTAATATCTACATTAGAAGCAAAATATTTCCTGCAAATGTCTTTTGTTCGATGCTATCAAACTGAAAGAAAACAGTTTCTTGAGAACATCCACCGTCCGTAAAATGTGGAGAATTTCTTAACTTACTGAATAATTATAATTTTCTGAAAAACAACAGCCCCATTAATGAGATGAGGTTCAATATCGCTCTAAAATGTTCGGGGATCAGCAAACCCATTCGTATACAAAACATTAGGCCGCTTTCAGACAAGACACCCGGTGGCTGGACACACACATTAGCGTGAATACTAGCTTTCACACAAGCGTCTCAGTGTCCCACGTCCAAGACACTGAGACGCAGCTGTGTCTTTCCCCTTCGGTGGCCGAGACACTAACTTGTGGTCTGGCTACTCGAAGTGCATAGAGTTGTCTGCTAGCGTTCAGACGGGACATTCAGAGTCTAGCGTCATTGATGAAATGGTGGATAAATATTTTGATACTCCTTTAGAATGACTGAGGGCAACATCAACGTGGGGTTCTGACGTCAGAACCACTAAGTGTGCGTGTTGTGGCGTTGGGTGGCTGTGTTCCAGACACTAGTCGCAAGCCACCGTGTGTCTTGTCTGAAAGCGGCCTTCAGCTACCGTTTGATCCTACCAGTTGATATTTATAAGATGTCTGTCTCACAAGCAGCCACAAAATATGTGCCTAAGAATGCCACAGCGAGATAAGCCATAAAATCATACTAACCTTCAGCACGCAAGCGCTACTAATATTTATGGCATACTGTTTACAGAATCTGCAAAGTGCAGCATTCTTCAGATGCTATATAACTGTCAGAGGACTAGACACTTAAGAAGCAGCACACGCAGGTGCAGCAACGCCTCAGTAGCAACTAGCAGCTGTTGTGAGATAACATATTCTAAGCTATAATATGTGGAGCCCAGTGCAGGTTATATTTGTGGTAAGTTATAACTCAACAAATCATACGATCTGGGCTAATTTTATTACATGTTGTCACGTGTATGAGTGACTATAGACGAGGTTTTCGATCGGTTATTGGATTTATTGACCACTTTAACACACAACTCATAACTACACTTAATCAGAGCGCCATCGCTTATCTGCACCTTTACAAATCACTAGAGCCACAGAGACTAGTGTTTTTAGTCTGTTACAGTCTCCACTAGTCCTTTCCTGGTAACGGTTTCTAACATTGAAGATTCTTCAACTTCTGCTACAAAGTCTTCTCTTCATAGTGGTGATTGTTCAGGTTGTGGTCACATATGACGCCAAGTGGCCTTATAAGTGAATAACAATGTTTCTAAGGAATATTCTGCATTGATTATTTTACTCACTTCGAGGCTGAAGATTGAGTCAGTATACTGCCCTTAAGCATCTACTTGCACCTACAGAACTACACACAGAGTGTCGCATACGACAAGACCACCCAGAACATATTTTCCAAAATGTAACACAACTTTCAAAAAACATATATATATATTGTAACATGTTGCGCGACTGAGAACCCCCCTCCACCCTCCTCTCCACGGTAACGTAGCGCTCCCCGCCACTCCCCTCCACGGTGACGTCACGCGGTGACGTAACGCGCAACGCTAACGTAACCGTAATCAACGTCCTACTGTGACGTGGCACTCATTACGCCACAGGCAAGCACTGCAGCTATATAAGTGGATGCCCAGTGCGTATCGATCAGTTCGAGTTCGAGTTCGAGTTCGAGTTCGAGTTC